>NW_011888898.1:9703-34329 GCF_000151845.1 Pteropus vampyrus | reverse complement strand
CCCCTTCGCTTTTATTTTCTGCAAAAGTCTCATTTCTGTCAAGAACTCTAAAAAGTCTGTTTTCGTCTGTTAGCAAGATTTCATTCTGTTTGCAAGCCAGCAGCGCAGCCTGTCACGGTTTCTTAGATGCTGGTAGAAGACACGAGACTCTTGGGTCAGAGACACAGGACGTGATGACTCAAGGCACAGCAGACAGCGTGAGCCTCGTGGTCACATCAGGGCCCTCTCCCCAAGTCCCGTGGGAGTGATGGGAAGAAGGCCAGCTGGGTGCTACACGTTCAGGGAGTATGTGTCACCGCTGAGCAACTACCCCCCAGCTTGAGAAACCCCAATCGTGTCTCTCTTTTGTTCTTATATATTCTTTTAAATTAGTTAATTAGTTAGTCGATTAACTTTTTAAATTACACTTGACAATATTATTTTATATTTGTTTCACGTGTACAGTGTAGCGGTTAAACATTTATATACTTTACAAAGTGATCCCCCTGTTAGTCTAGGACCCACCTGGTACCACACATAGTTATTACAATATTATCGACAATATTCCCTATGCTGTACTTTACTTCTCTATGTCTATTTTGTAGCTACCAATTGTCTTCCTTTCTCCCTCCACCTTCTCCACCCAGCCCCCTACCTCCTCCTACCTGGCAACCGTCAGTTTATTCTCTGTGTCTGTGAGTCGGTTTCTATTTTGTTTATATTGTCCTTTAGATTCCGCATATAAACGAAATCCTATAGTATTTGCCCTTCTCTGTCTGACCTCTTTCACTTAGCATAAAACCCCAATCTTTTAAAGGGGGCTGCGAGCAAACACGTCCAACGATGGCCCAGAGGGAGAAATTATCTTTATTATCCTGGTCAAGAAACAAATCTGCTCTCTGCCCCAGGGAGCTACTATCTCTGTCTTCTAAGACCTTTTGATATATAAACATCCTTGAAAAGACAGTCTGGAACAAAAGCTGCCAAAAGATGTGCAGAAACTTGAGAAATTCGGCAGTCGTAGGAAAGAATCTGGCGGCACCGGTTTACTAATATTACAACACACACCTCCATTTTGAATATGAAATAGTGACAGTTATTTTTGGATAAAAGCAAATGTAAAACAGCTTCGATCAGCTCAAACGTGAAAACGGACAACAAAGAGGAGCATGAAATTTCGCCTAAAGAGTACGATCTGAAATAATATCATTATATTTAACATCCCTTCAATTAAAACATGATATTTCCAGTAAATGTCCTTTTTATTTTTAGTTACAATATGCTCTGTCGGTCACTGTATGTATATTGGAAACAAGACCGTGAAAAGATTATTTGTCTTATACTCTGTTAAATAAGGCAAGGCCCCCAGTTCGTCATTTCCTCTAATTTGAGAACGGGGAGAAAAGAAAAGAATGGGATATTTGAATCTTCTAGAAAGCGAAGCTTTATCTAAGATGCGGCTGTTTGAATTGCTCTCTCGTTTTTGTGAACTGCTGCTTCCTTTTTACAAAAGAAAAAGAAACATTTCATGAAGAGATTAATGAAAGGCCCACTCACGATTTATCTCCCGGCCTTCTTCTGTATTGGATGTTGTAATTATATGATTCTTTCAGCCTGATCGGCATAGCGTGCAAGAAGTGCCAGTTCTCTCGAATATCTCTTGGTCTTCATTCATTTAACTTTGATTCTCTTTTTCTTTTTAAAACTTCTTTTCTTTTTTGGCGGCTATACACTAATGTCAGTAATAGTTCTCATTTGTGGGTCAGTACTATCCCGTGCATTGACAGATCACCTTTCCGAAAATTTAAGTTTCCAAAAGTAATGTAACTTCACAAACCTGAAGCTTATTTTACCAGTGTTTTATGCCTTTTGGAAGGGTTAATGGATAATTCCACATGATCCTTTGAAGCACTGACCAAAGTTTTTTTTTTTTTTTCCTCTTCTGAAAATCATCCACAAATCTCCTTCCAGCAGTTTTTTTTTCTACCCCCCTCCTTGATATTTTATTTCTCTCTATGGGGATTTTAGAAAAAAAGAGAAAAAAAAAATTGGAAAAGCACATTGGAATATTCTTCTCAGTGTGGATTTAAGTTGAGATGTTTGGTGCCCATACAATATGTAAATGGCACCTGACAATAGTATTCGTTTAGGCTAAATCTGTTGCAGTCACAATGACATGTAGCTGTAAGATCCCAAGAGAAGCACACCGTCCAGATGTCAGGCTAGATCCCTGATCTCTCCAAGATGTGTCGTTCGCATTGTTGAGAACTTGGGGGTCCTCTCCCCAAGCCCTGGTTTTGCTTTCTGTATCTTTTTTATTCACTGAGCACCGTAAAGGAGAATCCCGAGTTACGATGAGCCAAAGCACCAACCATATCAACTCAAGACTGAATAATTATTAAAATGATTATCACCATCATTAGGCTCGTATTGTAGAGAAAAGTAAATGTCACACGTTTCTACCATTTTTCTACAGTTCTAATTACTTTCTTGAGATGGTGTTCTCTCTCTCTCTCTCTCTCTCTCTCTCTCTCTCTCTCAGAAAAGACTGAAGACTGCAGATTCACTTGCTTCAGGTAAAGAGCAATTTGATTTTTTTTAAAGGTGTCACTTCCTGTTTTCTTCTGTCCTGCAATTGTGGGGCAGAGGACTCTAAAATGATACTAACAGAGGGAACAGGGGACTAGATAAGCTGCCCACCCCTCCCATGGCAACAGTCCAGCCATCTTGCCTATACTGAGGTGATGATATTATGTATGTTCATGTGCCCTCTTTCTGTCTCCCTGTCTAGGTGAGCGACATTTCAGGGAGAAATAGCCCCTCCCCACCGTAACACGCAGCCCCCGTAGTTCATGGTGGCTACTGCCTCAGCTCTGTCTTGGCGCAAGACTGGATGTGAAAACAACAACGTCAAAAAATACAGTCCTGATCCTGTGAGTCATTTTCCTGATTGATCTAATTTACCTTGAAGGTTAATGCATTCTAAACTAATTCAGAGATTAATAACCACTTAAAGATATATGAAAGACATTTAGCTCTCTGTGAACACTGTGTCATAACCTCGTTTATTGCCTCTTCAATGACTTTGGGAGTTATTTGATGAGATTTAAAGGGAAATTTGATTGTGGGGTACGGAGAGTGACAGGTGCAATGCATAAAGGGCTTTGGAACTGATTCTCGTTAATAATAAAAACAAGCATGTAATTTGATTTTCAGTAATGTGATCTTAAGAAGCAAATATTTATTTTCAAGGTGGAAATCATTTTTATCTATTGAATGAGATAATTGAATATACCGTTTTGCCAAAAGGGAAAGATTGCTTTTAGGATAAAAAGGGACACATGAGTTTTTATTTCACCTCATTTTATTTATTTAATCACAACAAGCGGCCAGTTGCTGAAAGAGGTGCATGAAGAGTGGGTTCTCTCCTTGTTTTCGATCAGTTGGAACATTTGCTAGTACGATGTGGTTAAACTCAGCTGGGTTTCCTTCCACGCGAGGTCCCGAACCCAGCGGACGGCGAGATCATCCACAACAAACCTCTTTCTCTTCCCCTTCTGGTATTTTCCCCTTAATTTATGTTGACCTTTTCATTGTCATTCTCCCTTTTCATTTATCGAACTCTACTTGCAATCCCCAAATTTGAAGCGAACCCCGATGTGTAGTAAGTGAGATTGCAGCGGTGAGGGAGGAGCGTGGGGGACGTGCCGCTGGGAGCCGTAGTTACCGGAGTAGCACGGGACGAGAGCAACATTCGCCTCGCTTCTGCTTCGAGCTGTGATCCGCAGCTATTTGAAGAGAACAGAGTTGAATTTAAGCTTTTTTATTTAAATCATCATTAGTCTCATCATCACCAGCATCATCACCGTCATCACCAGCATCATCACTGTCACCACCAGCATCACCATTAACACCATCCCATCGTTATCACCATCATCACCAACATCATCATCATTACCACCATCGTCACCGTCACCACCACCACCACCATCACCACCACCACCATTACACCATCCCATCGTTATCACCATCATCACCAGCATCATCATCATCACCACCATCATCACCATCACCACCACCACCATCACCACCACCACCATTGCACCATCCCATCGTTATCACCATCATCACCAGCATCATCATCATCACCACCATCATCGCCATCACCACTACCACCATTACACCATCCCATCGTTATCACCATCATCACCAGCATCATCGTTATCACTCTCATCATCACCAGCAGCAGCATCATCACCACCATCACCACCACCACCATTACACCATCCCATTGTTATCACCATCATCACCAGCATCATCATCATCGCCACCATCACCGCCACCACCATCACCACCGCCATCATGGTTTTCATCATCATTCGCAGTTCACTATACACGAGCAATTTACCGAGCATTTTCTGTACAACGTCTCTTTTGTTACATATATCGCTTCCACCAGGAAGACAACTTTGTCATCTCCTATTTGACAGAAATGAAAGCTGGCTTTCCTATTTCCCTATCGTTTTTGCCTACATGCCATCATATTTTTTCCCTGACCCAAACAAGCGAATTCCTCTAGGGAATCATTAACGGTAGGGGTGCACCTATAAGAACAATCCATTGTTTTATTTCCTGGTTGGATGTGGCTCAGGCAGTAATTTTTGTTTTATACCTCTGTTTACCTAAAGAAGGTAATGAAGAGATTGGAAGAAACTCATGGGCTGAGGCTGGGGTGGTCTTTACTTCAGGTGTGTGTTACTCCAGGTACGGGGGTTCTCCTAAGTCCCTTAAGTAGTTATGAAGCCCGATTGGCACTTTTTTACTTGGACGTTCCTACCAGGACTAGACAAAACACTGTGGGAAGTGGTAGGTACAATACATGTCATGGGAAGACCCCACTGACCCCGGCAAAACACCCAGACCTGTGACCCACAAAAGGGAGCATTTGAATGCTGCCACAGAGAAGGCAGACAGTAAAGGATGTCAGAGAGGCAGCAACAACCACCGAGGAGGAAGTGGGGACCCCGCCAGCTCAGAAACAAGACATTACCCTTCTTTCTAATTCTTATCTCAGCCTCCTGCACGAGGAGTATTACAGCCAAAGAGAGGGGGACTGGGCGGTGTGTGCCAAGAACTGTCCACGCCCTTCTCCGCATTGTGGGAGGCACTGTCCATAAGTCTAGCATGTACTCAGAGAGGTGAACTCGAAATTGAATATGAGATTGAGGTTTTAAATTGCACTGGACTGAGTTGTGGTAGCCAAAGTGGCCAAGAATTTGTGAATCTATGCAAAACTGTTAAGGGACTTAGAAGGCTGAATTTAACCATTCAAAGGAAAGGAGTGATTATGAGGGAAAAATTGTTTTCTCTTTATACCTCCTTAAAGAGTTAACTTCACCATACATTGCAAAATGCTGTGTGTGTGTGTGTGTGTGTGCGTACACACACACACACATATATGCATATATATATATGCATATATATATATACAGAGAGAGAGACACACACATATATGCATATATATATTTACAGAGAGAGAGAGAGAGAGAAAGAGAGAGAGAGAGAGAGAGACTGTTTACTTCTCAAGTATGGTGATATAATTTATTGGCTGTCAATATGTGCCAGGCAGTCTGCCAAATGTCTCTTTGATACAGTACACAAAATAACATATATGCAAAGTTCATTTGGACTGTGAAGCATAATAAACGAACAACCTTGACCTTACCACCCCGCTTCAGTGCAGCTCCACCTGCATCATGAGACGCCTCATGTTCCTCTTTGTTCTCTTGGTCTCATTTATTTATCACTCTGATTTTTTTTTTTTTTTTTTTGCTTATTATTTCCTAGTTTCACTATTTTAAGTGGCTCAGGGCAAGGGACTCCAGCTGACATCTGTCTGTGGAATGCAAGATCTTCTTCCTAGAATAGAAGCTTTGTTCTTACTGGAATATAAGATGTTATCTGCCTTGTTCACTGTCTCCACTGTCTAGCGTGTTCCCCTGCACAGGGCTGGTACACAAAAAAAAGTATGAGGAACATCCAAATGTGAGATGCTGGTGGCTACAGTGAAGACCGTGACTGGCTGTGGCAGCCTTTCTGGAGCATGTTTATGGTCCGTCTGTCTCTTTCTCTTATTTCTAATCCTTGCAAATATCCTGTAAGGCAGCTTATATTAATACTGTTTTACATATAAACAAATCAAATCAAAGAGAAATATAGTTATTTACTAAAGCTACACACAACTAGGAAATGGCTGGACGGGAAGGGAAGCCAGCTCTTTCAGGTGACAAACATTGTACTCTTTGCATTATGCCAACTTAATTTAATCTCTTACTTCTCGTTGTTGCTGACGGGATCAGGGCTAAGTGCTTGTTGTATCATTGATGTCCAGAGACTACCAAGTGGCCTGTTGATTGACACAAGTGTGGCATGTGATTCTTGGCACTGCCTTCCTGACGAGTTAAAGGCTTTCTATTGCTATCCTTGCACTGACATAAATTGTATCTTTAATTGGTAACGATTAAAAAAATGATTTAAAGGAAAAGTTGCTTCAGGAGCTTGAAACTACTTATTTATCTGGAGCCTTTGTTATCTAAGCATCATATGTACAGTGGGAGTTATTGATTCTCTCGTGAGTCAGGACGGTGGAACTGGGCAGAGCTGTGAGATTTATGGAGAAGGATCATTAAAGAATAGAAATAAGATGTTCCCCTTTTTCCGCATTGAGCCCAGATAAATTTCACAATGAAATCAGTTACCTGACATGGGTACCGTGCCCCAGCCAGCTATTTAGAAAAGGCAGGTTTAATCATCAACAAGAATAATTTATTGTTGATAAGATCCTTTAAGTGGTACTTGTCACTCAAAAAGTGTTCTTTAAAAATGCTACGAGGTTTCATATCTCTTCTCTCACAATGAATTATGAGTTCAATTTCTTTTAAGCTCGAGCCTTTTTAATTGAAAATTCTTGTTGCAGGACTTTTGACATCTCCCAGGGATTCTAATGTCTTGCTTCACCTCTTTGAGTGTCTGCTGATGTCACATGCATATATATGTGTATATATGTATTCGTATATTTCTTATATGTGTATGTATTAATCGTGGGAATTTTATTTTGTTGTTCGTTTTTATTTCGATTATTGGTCGGTTAGATGGCTCAGTTGGGGTGAATTACTTAAGGAAAAAATGAGGTACATTTCTTTTAAAGAGGTATTATAAAATTGTTTTGAAGTTCCAGTGCCAACATTTATGAGCCATCTGACGTGGGGCGAAACTTTACATCTTTAAATCTCAGTTCGCTCAACTATGAAATAAAATAATTCCTCTTCCTAGAGGTTTCTGTGACCAAATTCACTAGAGCTAACACGCGTCTCGGCACAGTTTTCAGGCAATGGTGAGCCCTCAACAGATGGCAGTGCCTGCCGTTCTTGGTTTGGGCTGTGATCCTGGGCTACTGTCCAAGCCTTAGTCAACCTCCCTGAATGCGCGTGCTGTAGTCCACCAGGAGAGTTCGCCTTTACGTTACGAATCAGTTACTGAAGAGGATAGCATGAAAGAAACCAAAAAATAATCCCAGGGTACAAATTCTCTGGCCAGGAGCCAGCAAATAACTGAGGCCAAATCAAAACTGTGCGTGATCTTGGAAGCAGTTTTTTCTGGTCCTCTTTGAGCCTTGAGATGACGGCAGCCCCTCGGACAGCTTGACAGTGCCTTGTGAGAGATCCTGAGCCGTAAGCATTCGGCAAAGCTGCTTGTGGGTTCCTAACTCTCAGACACTGCGAGGAGTAATGTGTGCTTGTTCCTTAAGCTGCCGAGTTTGGGGGGTAATTTGTTATGCAGCAATAGATACCTCACCACCCGTTACAAACCGCACCCTGGCTTTTGCCCTTGAGATTCTCAGCCCCCTTCTATGGCTTTCTTATACTTATTTTCTTTTCATTTGTTCCTTCTTTCATTCATTCCTTCTTTTATCTCTTTCTTTTTCTTCCTTTCTCTCTCTCTGTCTCTCTCTCTCTCTGTCTCTCTCTCTCTCCCTCCCCCTCTCTCTTTCTATAGCACTTGGCACCTTCTAAGATTTATTTATTCATTAATAATGTTCATTGTCTAACTCTTTCTAAAATGTAAGTTTTACAAAGGTGGAGGTTTTGATCTGTGTTGTTAACTGCTCTATCTTTAGCACTTGGTAAACAGAAACTCAATAAATGTCTGTTGAAAGAGTAAATAAATAAACATAAGTTAAGAGAAATGCAATTGTCTCGCTTAATTATGGCTTAAAGGAAAATTCTGTGTTCGGCTCTTTTGTTTTGGCCTCAGCTCAGGTCTCCTGTAAGCTTGGGACATTTTAGAAGATTAGGTTCGGAGAGTTGAGAGAGAAGATTCTTGAAGTTTGAGGGACTTTTTATTTTTTTTTTTTTAAAAAAACATCATTAAAAATCTGATTCTTTTTCTAGGTGGTTATAAACTTTAGTAAATTTGCCTGCTGAGAAAAGACGGATGAAATAAATGGCCTTCTGTTTAAACGACTTTTCCCCGACTTTAATTTCATTCATGTGTAACTTTAGTATGAAGTTGCTTTAGGTTCCTCTTGATAAGATGAAATGCAGAAAAATGGTAGCAATCACAACGCAAGGTGGAGGGGACCCAAATACCTTTGCTCCTTTATTTTCTTTATTGGTTTCAGGTTTTCATCTTCTCTGCATTTCCAAAGAGATGCTGAATTGCTGTTTGTCCCTCTTGGACACCTTGAGTGTGTTCCAATTGTTCTGTCTGCCTTGTCATGAGAAGTTTGCAATCTCTATGATTAAATATGCAATTAAGACATAAAGCACAAGAAAATTTGCAATTAGGGTGAAGCCGCAAAGCCGGTGACGGATTTAAATGTCAGCCTTCCGGTCAGAATCAGAGATGAGACTGTCCTCTTTCAACTTCAGTGTGGAAAACCTTCCATTACACGTTACTAACTGGAATCAGACGAAACCAGAATTCAGCATCCCGAGACCATTTCCTACCAGGCTAATGGATTTACCGAAGGTAATTTGGGAAATAATCTGTAGGCTGCCAGTGTACAAATGCTGCAGCGCAAATGGTATTATTTTAGCTTGTTTATCAATGTGTCATAGCATCTCTCCTGGCTGGGCGCATCGCCTTGTAAATCTGACGTTCACAGGTGAAATCTGTGACCCACTAAGCTGCCTTGAGTTGCAGCAACGTTATCACAAAAAATACATTCCTTTGTCCCTGTGGAAAGGATTTAAGGGTTGCCCCTTTCCTTTTTTTTTTACCACAATCTGAGTACTTAGTCATATGAACATTGTTTAGTAAGAAAATGATACCTTCCTCTCTACCCCATTAGCAGCATTTTTTTCAGTCTTACGAAATATAAATATTGGAGTATTCTAATGAAAATGACAGCCAGCGTGGATCTATTGCAGCTCCAAAAGTCTGGGGAAGTACACTGTTAATGAACTCTTTTTGCCAGAATAATTGTAAATGCGGTCTCATATTGTAGAGCTATTTGAACTGCCAGGAAAAGGTTAGTTAGTAGACTAGCTGGAGATATTGGAAGTTAGACGTCATTAGTTTAATTAAATTCTATTCATGTGAGAAAAGCAGAGTTGAGACTTCAGTTTTCAAAGGGGTCCGAACAGAGAGAATCGCTGTAGTGACCATAGCTGCTAGGAGATGGAGAGTCCTGAGTTTTGATCCATGGCCTCCATCACTTCTCCGCTGCGTTCTCCGCTGTGCTGTCATCGCTCGTTGATGCAACAAACATTTGTGGAGCATGGGCTGGCTTCAAGCCTTGTTCTAGGTGCCGAGGAGAGAGCAGTGGGGAACATGCTCAAGGTCCCTCCTCACAAGGCACTGACATCCTGATGCTGGGGTCAGACTATAAAAGAGATCAACAAGATAATTATGAGTGGTGATCAATGCTCTGAAGAAAAAGCAGGTGATGGATGTGGGTGGTGTGTGAATACACTTCAGACTGGGTGATTGGAGACCCGCTCTTTGAAGGGGTGATATTTAAGCTGAGACCCAAACGAGGAACAGAATGAAGAGCTCAGCGGGGGAACGAATGGTTGGGGAAAAGGTCCCGAGCTGGGGACAGGATCAAGTTTAAGAGAGCAAGACGAGGCCAAAGACTCCTGTTGACAGGGGTGGGTGGGTAGCAGGAGCGTGGGCAGGTAGCCTCAGGCGAAGACTGGGGCAATGGGAAGCTGTTGCAGGGGAGTGATGTGGTTTGATTGGCATTATGTAAGTTGACTTTGGTGCTACTGTTTGGGGGATGGGCATAGAGGATGAAGAGGTAAAGTGAGAGAATCGTTCAGGAAGCTAAAGCATCATCGTGACAGTGAATGATGCAGCCCCCTCCCCACTGCCACCCCCAATAGGGAAATGGCTGCCCAGAAGCCCAGTGGGGCTATCGTGGAGGATTCACGTCATCACGGCTCCAGGCCTCTCCACAGCCTGATCCCTCCTTCCTTCTCCAGTTTTGTTTCCTGCTACTTCTTGCCACTCGTCGAGGACAGCCATGTGGTACTCCCTGGTCCACTGCGTGCATTTCTGCCCTTCACCTTCGCCCAGGTTATTGGTCCTGCCTGAAGCAGTCCACCTTTCCATCGTCTAGGTCATTCCCACCCTCCGGGTTGGAGCTTGGCCAGGCTCTCACCGCAGGTCTGAATCTGCATTCATCAACTGCAAGCCCCCTTCAAACAAAGCCCCAGGATGCTGGTTAAAACTGCCCATTTCCACAGCTCACTCAGTAGCTGCCAAATCTGGTTTTTGGGTGGGGATGAGGAATTTGTAAATTAAGAATCCTAGGTGATCCAGATACCTGCTTAGGTTCTAGAATAAATGATCTCATGCTTCTCGCCTGTTGCTCTACATCACTGGTCGTTTCTCTGATTGATGTGTTTGCGTGGGAGAAGTTGGTTCTCTGTGTTTAGAATGAGCTGGATTTGTGTCTGCTCTGCAATCAGCGGCTGCGTGATGTCGGGCAAGTTCATGTTTCTCAGTAGGGTTAACAACACCCCCGCCCCCCGCCCTAGTGTTAAGATTAAACGAAATGGTGTATGCAAAGTAACTGGTACCATGCCTGGCACTGAGTGTTTGTTGTAGCAACAACCACAATGCTCAATAATTAGTGTATATTACGTAAGCGCCAGCAATAGTCCAGGCGACATTTTAAATGCTTTCTATGGAGAAACTCATTTAGTTCTTGCACTGACCCTATGCGGTCACCTCTTTTGCTATCTAGCTCCATTTTGCAGATCAGGAAACTGAGGCATAGAGAAGTAAAGTAACCAGCCCGATTGTACACAGCCAATAAATAACTACAAGTAACTATAAACCGTAAATAATGATAACTAACAGCCCATGTTCTTAGCTTCTCACGCTTGCCTGCTTTACACCAGGGTGAAGGAGAGACGTGGGGAGGGACTCACCGGTGGGAGTTGGTTTACTTGTGACAGCTTTTCATTAAGGCGGGAGAGCTATTAAGACATGTCCTCATCGTACGGTAACTCCACTTAGAACTCTTACGAATCTTTGTCCTTTCTCCTCCTTACCATGTATTCTTGAGGTTCGACTTTCCCAACCTTCGATTTTCCAAAGCAACTTACGTGATTCTCTTGTACAGAAAAAGAGATCCACAATGCTTGTTGGGAAAGAGGGTATGGATGTACCTGAGCTATAGCCCGGTGCCTGCGATGGGAAAATGGCTATTTCCTGAGTGAGAGAATGAAACTCGCCTTCTCTACCTCTGTTTACCCTTAGGGTTGTTTCGTCTCTGACCCCGGTACCTATATAATCAATATAATCAATGAGCTGGACTTTGCATTGAACTTACCACCCCCAACACACACACACACACACACACACACACACACACACACACACACACGAAGTAATGTATTATCTGTCCCCCAATTTTTCAGTTGCTAAACTCGAGCATCCAAATACTGGCACGTGTTTTGAAAAGTGACAGGCTTATGGGGCAGCTGATTTTTACGAAGGCACGAAGATAGCTTTAATTCTTTCTCTCACACTGACTGTATCTACCAAGAAAAATTAATTCGTGTTGCTATGAAGTCCTGAAATCCTGCCTAAAATATATCGCCTCTAGCAGATGGTGGCTGCTGTTTCTCTATAAAGGGAAATGGAATGCCTCTGACATACAGATGTATTTAATGGGAAATAATAGGACTGAAATTTCCAACAGCTTGGATATCTCTTTTGGTCGTAAAGGACAGACAGCTCTCCTAAATAACTTTGAGCAAAAAAAAAAGGAATTTATGGTAAGGATTCTGAGGTATTTCACACAACCCCGGAACAGGGGCGTGGCTGTGCCTCCAGGGTAACGAGATGCAGAGACCCACACGCGATGGACATTACTGCCTCGTTCTTTTGTCCTGCCTCTCTCTGGTTCATTTACTTTCGTCTTCTCTCGTCTTCCCTTTGCCGGCACCTGCCTTTGCCACCTGGTCTCTGAGAGCTCCCCCGGGCTCCACTGCTTCTAGTCTGGGACAGGTGCTCAGCTCTCAGTTTCCCAAGTAGGTCCTTCGCCGGTGGAGTCTGGATCGGAGTCCGCCCCTGGACCGGCGACCCAGAGGATGGGTGTCTGTAGCACCGCTGTTTCTATTACAATCGTACAGAGGGTTTGAAGAAGAAATCATCTAAGGAAGAGGCAGAGGGGCAGCTGGCCGATGGACGCCAGAGCTGAAGAATGACACTGGGCAGGTCGCACAGTTAAGTGTTTATGAAGATCTACCAGGGAGATCTAATTTGTGTTGCCATAACGGTCTGAACTTGCACCAAAATGCTTGCCCCTGGCGGATGGGGGCTTTTGTTTTCTCTCTAAAGAGAAGTTAAATGCCACTGTGTTCCAGGTGCATTGGTGGGAAAGGTTAGACCTGAGGTTTCAAAGGGCTAGAATGCCCGAAACTCATTCTTTAGCTTGTTTCATGCAATGCGGAGCTACCTTGATCATACATTTTCATGACGTGACAAAAAAAAGTAAACGGAATGCTGATTATTTTATCTTTTCAACAGCCCAATGGAGTAGGTTTTATTATGATTCCGAGTATACGGATGAGGAAACTGAGGGTCAGATTGCTGAAGCTGCTCAGAGCAGGAAGCAGAGGAACCAAGTTTCGAAACTCAAATCTATATCAGAACTTTCCAGCTGGTGTCCTATGGAATAATGTTAGCTCTCGTGGTGGCTTGGAAAGATCTGGAATGGCCAGAGCATGTGGGCTGGTCCACTTCAGCTGCGACAGCCTTGTACAGGACTCGCCACCCCTCCCGTTTACCCCATGCGTCAAGATTATCACCTTCCGTGTGTACCATGATGTGAGAATATTTAGGAAGACTTTCCTTACTTTTATTTTAATGTCAGAATAAAACGTCATTAAAAAAATAATTTTTAGGTGCTAGAATTTAAATATTTAACGATAGCTTCAGTTTGCATCAGCCCAGTTAAGGGTGGACAGAACCACGGTTCCTCGCCCCTGCCACGTGATCACGATGAACTCTCCACTGAGCCAAGTGCCGACAACTATATTTGCTTTTTTTTTTTTTTTTTTTTTACCTTCTTGCCTTCTCAAATGAAAACTCTCGAAGAAAAATTACGGGCCTGGG
Organism: Pteropus vampyrus; assembly: GCF_000151845.1. NCBI lineage: Eukaryota > Metazoa > Chordata > Mammalia > Chiroptera > Pteropodidae > Pteropus > Pteropus vampyrus. The sequence continues at coordinate 20,715 of NW_011888898.1, read as the reverse complement.
AAAACACACCACCAACAAAAAGACAGTCAGCGATTCCATGTAACGGTAGAACTCACACGTGAGGAAATGGAAATAATGACTTGATTCGAAGGAGGGTATTAATATGGATGTGCGTAAAACTTCAGAGAAAGGAAGGAGGGGATCACCTTCTTGAAAGGAAAGGAGCAGCGGCAGGCACTTTGCCCCTGCTGAGGAACTCCCATTTGTTTCTGCGCCTAGCCTCGGGGAATGAATCGTCTTGGAAATGTGTTCTCTTGTGTCTGTAGTGGGCTGAGATGTCACATATCCCAAGGCTCAGCTTGAAAGGTAAGGGGCTTCTGAAAAACAAATATTTTCCTTCCCGAGACAAGGAAAAAGAAATGTGAGGAGGGTCCAGTCCTTGTTCACTCTTACATTCCACTTTGAACTCGGTCATATGAGGTTTGGAAGCTTAGAAGTGTGGCAGCCATTTGTGTGGATAAAGCAACAAACCCAAGACCGAAAACCCAGAATGCCGAGAATGGCAGAGAGGAAGAGGGGAGGGAACGGTGCCTGAATACGTTTCAGCACCCCCTCTCCCCCAAACGATCTCTAAAACCACCTAACTGCGAACTTTTTATTTCAACAGAGGACAGATGGAAGAGGAAATGGAAAGTTGGTTGGATGACTTTTTATTTAAGAAACCGTTGGCTGGATATTTGCTATTTGGTGAAAGCATCATAACTAAAACAAATGGTTTATTAAAAAAAAGAGATTTTAAAGATAAAAAATATTGAAAAAGAAAATACTACTCTTCAAAAAAATACATATGCATAATAGGAAATTCAAATATCGCTACGATTCATGATGTGAAATGTGATAGTCCCTTGTAAATAATTTCAAAGGAAAGCATCATCGTTTGCTACCTATGCTTTCTTCCCCCCTCCCATTTTTATTATTAACTTTTAAATTTCTGACAGTACTGTAACATACTATTCATAATGTTTTACAACTTTCCTTTTCACTTAATAGTCTGTCTTTGTACGAACTGCTTCTTGATCAACCTTTGTAATGGCTATGTGATATTCTGTAGCACGCGCATCCTTGGTTTTAGCTGTTAAAACGAAAATGTCCAAAGTTTGTATCTTCAGGAGTTATCCTATAAAATATGCCCCCAAACAACGCGAAAACAATGCATATAGCCTGGAATATTTATTGTAGCTTCGTGTTGACAGTGACAACTGATTAAGGAAACCGAATGTGACTCTAGTTCTTTACGTCTTTTGATTATGTGTTAATATTTTCCCGAGTGCACTAGCATACAAATAATCACTCCATTTAAGCCTACTTTTTAACTTGCTTAAACCAAACATTCTGCTGCGGTACTTGCAGAATGTTTTGTCACTTTGATAACTAAAAGCTTTCACCGACAAAGTAATATAAAATATTTAATCAACTATACATCCCTGGTTTTGCTCTTTGTGATTATTAATGGGCGAATGAACTATAAAGTTTTAATGAATAGCGCGTAAATGCAGAGATAGAAAAAGATATTAACTCTTCTCGTCAGAGTGATAGGCTTTAATTATATTTAACTCTTCAGGTTATTAGCTACATAACTATCTGTGAAGAACTTATAATCACTTTCTCATAAAACTAATACATTTACTTATTACATGAATATAATTTTATCATTTACTTTGGAGACAAGAAGAACTGACTGGATTTGAAGATGATGATTTCATGTCATTTATTCAAACACTAGAGCACCTGTCAATGAATGATTCAGTAACTATTTATTGAGGGCTTACTTTGTACCTGGCGCTGTTCTAGGTTCTGGGGTGATGGCAGTAAAGAAAATAGACAAGACACCCATCCCATCCTAAGGCAATTTGTGTTCTAGTTACATGAGAGTTAAGTGACAATTCTATGTGGATTGCCAAGCCGAAACTTAGGGGAAAAAAAAATGATGCTTGCCACCAACCTAGACATAGCTAAACAGTTTACATTTTTATTGAAATGAACTCTCTTCCATAAATGATTGAGGAGAATCAGTGGCAAAATCAAAATTCACAACTATTAGTTGAGTGACCAGTTACACATTCAAAACATTTTTGTAGTAACGGACGAGTATTTGAAACTTCAGATGGGCTTTGTAGAGTTTGTAGTGGGGTTGTATTGAACTTGACTTAAAATCTACTATTTTATCAGTTATAAACTTAGCGGCTTAAAACCACATTTGTTTCTCTCCTTATTCTGTGGGCTGGCAATTCTTGCTGAGCTTGGCTGCCGTGGTTCTTCTCTGTTCCATATGGTGTTGGCTTGGCTCATTCAGGTAGTTTTGCATTTAGGTGGCAGGTCAGCTGGGGGCTGCCTGCTCCCAGATGGCCTCATTCACCTTCTGGCCCCTGGCTGGAAATCCCCCATGCTCCTTTAAGCAACAGGCTATCTTGTACTTGTTCACATAGCAACAGTATTCCAAGAAAATGACAGCAGAAGCTGTAAGGCTTCTTGGATCCTTGGCTCAGAAGTCAGGCAATTGCACATCCTCTATATTCTGTTGGGTAAAGCAGGTGGCGAGGTCAGCCTTATTCAGGAAGGTGCGGAAACAGGCTCCATGTCTCAATGGGAGGATTTGCAAAGAACGTGTGGTCGTTTTTAATCTGCCACATGAAATGTTATTCTCTTGTTTGATAGCAAAGTGGTAGGAAGTAAATATAAAATAGCATCTACATTTTATGGTGTTTTGATCATAATTCGGTATGGTTAAATTTGTCTGAAAGCCAAATTAGAGTTCCCTTGCGTAGACATCACCATCATGGAACAGTAAAGAAATTCTCCATTCTCTTTATAGCCAGTGAAGCACAACTTATCATTGGTAATAAACTACGCTCTCCTTCTTTCCAGATGAATTCTGCTAGTCTGTTCTTGTCAGAAAGACACATGAGCAGCAGATCGCCAGGTGCCTAGGTTAATTTTTAATGGTCATGTTGATTTCAGTGAAAAACAGATCTGCCTGGTGAACTGAGGAAAAATGGAGGCGATGTGAAAATGGCGGGTTGAATTCTTACGGTGCTCGATTTACTCTCTTGGAGGACACACAGTTGTCACGTTGATGAGGGTTGCAAAACAGGTCCTCTTAAACCCTGGTGGTGGGACAGACTCGCTTCGGAGGGCACCATGGAGATTTCTATGACATCTAACCATCCGTCGTATCTTCACAGTCCTTATCTGTTTCTTCTTATTGGGCATATTGACTGATCATTTCCCAAAAATGTGTTCCAAAGGACACTAATTCCCGTGGAAGAAAGTTAACGAATGAGTGGCTCCAACGAAAGGTTTTCGTGGCCAACCTAGTCTGGGAAATACTCAAGGCCTTGGTTCTTCTCTGAGATTTGCACAATCTATTAGCATTTTAAAGGCAGTGGGGAGCTAAGCAGTAGAACAATCCATATAACTACACATCATAAATCATATTAAGCTTTCCCCACATAACTTCTTCACGCTGCCTGATCCACACACCCCCTACACCTAACATAATTACTCACTGCTTGTGGCCAACCTCCTAAAGTACCGATCTGGGAAATTGCTGTAGAAGGAATTTATATAATAACCAGACTATAAGATCTCTGTTGGCCTATGATTCTGTTTCCTGAGCCAAAGCTAGAATTGGGAAATATTTTCTCCTCAGCTTCCACCTCTTAAGTTACTAATTTTTGTCATACGTTTTAGTGACTAAATTGTTAACGTTTATAAATTCCAGAACAGTGTAAATTGTCATTTGTGTTGGCAAATATTTCTTACTTTCAGTGTAGATGCTGAAGTTAATTCATTACAGTTGGACCATGCAAATTTCATCTAAAATCTTGTAGGGGAACAGTATTCAGCGGTCCCCATCAAGTTCTATTTGTGGTTAAGTAGTTAATATTGGTTGTAAATGAAGAGTGCTTGAGCTGGGCAATTGGTCACCTAGTTAGGCCTTTTAAAATACTAATTACAAACTCTAACGGCTGTATCCAGTGATAGACTACTTAATGGGAAGCATCACTAAGCAAAACCTGGGGAGCTTGAGAGCTTCCTGAATTTTTTTTTTGTTTGTCTTGGAAGATAATGGTCTGAAAACACCTGACCCCTATGAATCATGTTGTTTATGTGTGTGGAAAATAATACCTTCATGGAAAGGAAGGTGTTCTCTCTGTGGGGCCCCCGGGAAGGGAGGCGCTGCTTCTGATAACTCAGATGGCTCACATCTGTGAAATGGGCCGAGGAAACGAAGGCATTTTAAGGGATATCGTTATCTTGTGTCCCCCTAACTGGGGAGACCTCTCACCTAACACCAAACTCTGACCATCAAAGGTATACTGTACCCACTTGTGCATATTCAGACAAGATGTAAACAGTAAATGGAGCCAAAAGGCATAAATTAAATCGGGGGCGTCGCCACGAGCAAAGTGTGTCACCAAGAATAGTTAATTAGAAAATTTCCACTAATTCACATCTGAGCCAAAAATACTTGTGAAATTGCCAATTACACACAGTTTTTCCATCATGACTACTATTTCCTGCTGCGCCAGTGTGGGGCAGAGGACGCATAGCCTAGGGCAGTGGGGTCCTGTCGATTTCTGAATGGACCCTACCTGCAACCTCAGCGAGCATCTGCTGAGACCTCAGACTGCATAGCGTTGCTTCCTCGTGAGCTGGGAGACAGTATGAGACACTGGGACTGTTCCCATCGGAAAGCTAAATATTTGCCACGCAGTTTTTCATTCTCTCATCTAGCGAGATAGTACCTAGCGACATGATCACTAGTATAAGAAAAATTTTGAAGGAAAATTTTGTGGGTGTCTGGACTAGCTCATCCATTCAGGTTCTCTCTGCTTGTGTTTGTCTCTGTCTCGCCCATTTCACGACTCTGTAAGAAAGCGGATGACAACACAAAGAATTCCTGTCCACAGAAACGCAGATTGTGTTTGGAAGAATGCAATTGGTTATTGCTCTGTGGATAATGACCCATTTTGCTAGTTTCGTGATTATTTATAAATTCATTTCTGCTTTCTTTATCTGACGCTAAATGTGTGGCACTTTGATTCTTTTTGAACCACCGTAAAAAATGACTGGTTTCCTCATGAATAAGTTAAATGAAATCTTTGACGCATGTTCATTTTTTAACCGAGTGTCACGATGATAGGCTATTTTAAAAGTTATCCTTAAATACTAGCATACACTCTGGCCTGGATTCAAAGCTGGTTGCCTTTCTCTACCTTTTACTTAGAGGAACTTATTCATCCGAGTAAATTTGAAGATCTAATTGGCTTTATTATGTGACGCATGAATTGGGCAGCATCCCATATAGCGAGTAGGAGGAGCGCACTCTGAGAGGTAGTACAGGATGCAAAGTTTTTATGGGAAGAAGCGAGGAATGAGGGGACTCTTAACAAAAGAAAAGAAAGGATTCTTTTTTCGACCAGGCCACCTTCTTTTCTGGGGAAAGGGATGGCAAAGGTTTTATCATGCAGATCGCCTCTTCTTTCTATGGGGGTGGGGAGGGGACAGGATGGAGACGGCCCACAGTGACAGCGACAGATTACCTTCCTGGTTGATTATGATTGTATTTCCGGGAGAGGTTGAAACTGCAGTTTGGTCAGGTATTAAACTAGGTTTGGCATCATGGACTTTAGCATAAATGACGCCCTTTTGGGCCTGTGGTTTTCTCTTTAATACTATCCAAGTATGATTCTCCATTTCTTCATCCGTAGGATGGGAATAACCGTAACATCTAAGTAGTAGGGTTGGGGTGTGGATTAAATGCATTAACTATATTAATAAATAGGTAAATTAAAAAACATATAAAGTAAATGGTACATGGTAAAAATGCTGAAAAAAAAAAAACAAAACCCCAGGTGCTATTATTCTTTTAGTTATCAGTATTTATGGTATGTTGTTATGTCAACAGCCCTGTGTTTGATGTGAGACAGGGAACAAAATACACGTGGCCTCTGGGCTCGTGGAACTTACAGTCTGGTGCTTCCTCTGAGACCTTTTCCATTTGCAAATCGATTTGAAATAACACAACACGTGCGACTCATGTCCCTCCGTTTTTCTCTTTTCTTTCTTGTAAAGAAGTACTTAGCATGAGCGCTGTATTTCGATTTTCACACTCTTCCCTGTACATTTATTTCCAACCTAATACCCAAACGTGAACTATGTGAATTACGTTCTCATAGATGTCCGTCTGTCTACCCAACGTTTTCCATAACAGGGTGGCCCTTTTTGAAAACCAAGATTAACTATGTTTCCTGGGGAAATCATAATCAGCTCTTAGAGACACAGTGCGGGGGGGCACATGAAACCGTGGTCCTCTTAAGTGTGGGCCAGCGTCAGCACCTCCTTGGGGCTTGTTAGACACGCAGGAGCGCAGATGTTGGCCCAGGCTCATCGGATCAGAACCTGCGTTTTCACATGATTCCCAGGTGATTCGAACGCGCACAAAAGTTTAAGAAGCACTGCTCTAGAATCTTTCCTGATGGTTTCTGCCCAGCTCGCCTCCAGCTGTCTCAAGCTGGGTTAGTTGCTTGCGTTACGCATCCGTCACACTCAGCGCTCCGCGTTCCTTGGTGATACACGGATTTCTTTTCCACGCCTGCAAATCTCCTGGAGAGGCGGGACCACTTTTCATTGATTTACCCTTAGCGATTAGCACTGTGACAAATAGCACATTGCGAGCTTTTAGTGAATACTGGTTGGTTGACTGTGTGAATCTGACTTTCCCGACGTCATTAGCTCTGTAGAATCAGACGTTGAGATGGGTTTTTCCAAAAGGGCAAGTGGGTTCTCACAAAGGTCCTCAGAGATGTAGAGAACGAACGTTATAACGCAGGGACCAGCCAAATTACCATTTTTTTGATAATTTCATTGGAGAAAGAGGAAGAGGTGACACAAGGTCCCTGTGTTTCAGGAGGCAGCATTGGGCAGGAGTGAGCACATGGGTTTGCAACCTTCCCAGATCCAGGCTTGAACCCTGTCTATCTTCCCTACCAGCTTTGCAACATTGGACTGGATTTCTCAGAGCCTCAGTTTCCCCAGCTGTCAAGTGGAGGTTGGAATGAGATTATGTCTTAGCCTGGATTCTCTTGAAAGCAAAAGCTGAGACAAGGACTTGGGTAGAGGCAGTTTATGTGGGGGTAGGTCCTTGGTATTCAGAATGAGGTAGTGAGAAGAACAAGCAGAGGAGTAAGAAAAGTCATTATAAGGGTCTTTGATCAAGGACCCCCCTGAGAAGTATAGGGAATGTCTCCCCGAATTGTCCACTGGAAGGATGGAAGGCGGAGTCCCCACTGGTTAAAGGACGTCCCCAGCAGTACTAACTGTTTTGCAATGGCTTGTGCTGAGGTGAGTATGCTCTCTCAAGGCAGAAGCCGTGCTTGTGGTTAGACTCTGCAAGGTGAACCTGAGCTGGAACAGAACTGGCCACTGTGGCTGCAGATGAAATTAGAAGCTGTGGGGATGTGACATGGAGCACCAGCAATATCCGTTACAGGTTGCTGTGAGGATCCAATGAGGTCACACGGACAAAGCCAGGTGTATAATCAATGGTCAAAACATGCCAGTAGTACACCTGCTCGGAGCTGCTTTAGGCAGCTTCGTTTCCACCCCGGTTTCGACAGGCACAGATAATTCTGCTGAGCCTTTCCTGTCTTTGGAGTTTTTCTCCTTTTCCTTCCCTTCACTTCATATTCCCACAAATAACATGTTTTTTTTTTTTTTTTTTTTTTTTGCTGGAGTCTCCAAAGAAACAAGCTTGATCAGATTTGAAAAATGCGATCAAAATTCAGAGAGTAAATGATTATAGATCCTTTCCTGTCCTCCCTCCAACCTACCATTTTTACCTGAATGCCAAGAGAAAATGGAATCAATACAGATGTAGATGTAATGTGTGAATATGTGCGTATATATACAAATCAATCTCTTATTTTCTTCCATAGGTAGCGAGTAAGACTGAAAACTTTATGTTGTCAGGGGCTGTGTGTACTTTCCCAGATTTCATTCTGCGAATTGAAATCGATCTTGCTGTTGTAAATGCATCACTCTGATTTAGCCTGGCAGCTATGATTTCTACTCAGAGCCAACATCTCCCAGCCAAGACCCAACGAGCTCGCCAAATTGTTTAGCCTCTTTTATTGTCAGAACTCATTGGCCCTCCTTACACTGCTTTGCTCTCCTATAATATTTTAGGTATATTAACCATAAATCTTAGTATTGTTAATCTACAAAAAATTGAAGTCAGGAAGTCATAGAATAGTCATCCGTCTCGGGCTTTGGCTCAGTGACTTGAAACTGAAAGTATAAGAAAAATAAAAGCACTGATTGTGTGAAGGTGGCCAAATGCCTGGAGGTTAAGTGAAACCGAGTTAAATGAAAAAGAAATTCTAATCTGTGTAGAAGTTCAGCAGATTTATTTGATTTCTAAAAGAATCTTCTCTATCAAGAGTTCTGTTATGGAAGGTATATTATGGATGCTTTTCTGGTCTGTTAATCCACCAAATTATATTCATTTAACAATCATAAGACACTGTTTAATAACAATAAAACTATTGCCTTTTCTGATAGAGTTACTTTAATAATGAGGATTCTACACATGTGTTCTCATATTAGTATTTGGTATTTGGGAATGCGGTTGTTAAACTAGTGGATTAGATATAAACCTGGAATTGCTTGCAAATTTATTATTTCTAGCAGGAAAGCATTCTCGAGACTGAAGCCAATAGAAGCAAAGCAGAATCTTAAGACCGATGATATAGTTTAAGCCCCTGGATACAGCCATGCCTGAAGCTGGTGATTTCTTACTGCATGAGCCAATATATTCCAGTTTTTGCTTAGGCTATTTTGAGCCAGATTTCTGTTTTTGTCCTTAAGAGCCCTTGTTAATACACTTTCCAAGCACATAACCTGCTCTTGCCATTTTAAATATATAAGTTATCTAATTCAGTCTGAAAAGTAAAATGTCCAGGAAAAAAAAAAAGCATTGCATATGTGCTGCTGGAATGTGTACTTCTATCATTAAAAAAAATCTACCTGAAATAGTCATTTAAATAATAAACATAACTTTCATTAATATTTAAAATAATAGCGTATGCTTTACAGGATTATGTAATGCAAGCAGAATCCAGGTTATTACTTAATGGGACTGGTGAATCTCAGTTTATTTAATATTTTAACTATCTCCCTTAGGTACTGTCATATTACAGAAAAAATTAGGGCAGAAGGGCGAAAAACAACACAAGATATAGAAAAACCTAAAAGCCTATGGTAAAAACTACGCTAACAACAACAAAAAAGAAGCCAAAAAAAAAAAAATCTTAGAACATATTGATTTATACACTTATTCAATTATTATTATTGATCTATACACTTATACAAATTTGTAGCCGAGGTACAAATTTGGCTCTGAGCTTCCCGCAGGTAATGAGAAAATTGAAACAAATTACTTACCTTAAAATAAAAATTATCCAGTGCTCAGGAGTTTCCATATCTCTTTTGATAGTAAGAGGATACAGAAAAGTTTACTTAAATACCTGCGGTTCTAATTAAAAAAAGAGAGAGAATATGATATAGATCCAATTCCGTGTAACAATTTGGGGTGAGGGCAGAGGGTGAAGGAGGAAATCATCGAAGGAGGTGACATCACATAACAGGAACTTATGCCGACTTCATTCGGGAGACCTGGAGAACAGATGGATCAGCTGTGACTCAAGCACGTCTTGACCGAATCACAATTCTTATCATCACATTTTTAATAAATAGGCTTGTAATAGGCTACGATCCACATTTCTTTAGAACCCTGAACAACCTTACACTATACAGATACCTATCTTTAGAAATTCTAGCAAAGACATCGTACTTGTGAAACACACGAAAAAGTTATCATGGGAATTTTAATGTCCCTGGAGGCTACACCAACATCTGCTTCTGAAGTCATCTCTAAAAATGTAAAACTCGAAAATATAATGTTGTCTCATGAGGGAAACTGACATTTTGCAGATGCCGTTCAGGAGAGAGAGGCCAGTGAGCAAAGAGACACAAGGTCGGGTGACTGCAGAGCTGAGGTGGGATCTAGTTATCAACGCATACTAAGCATATTTTATTTGCCACTTCCCCCCCCACCCCCCGAAAACTAAGAAAAGGAAACTTGGGTGTTTGTAAACAAACTTCTACATGATGCTTTTTCAGAAATACTGCCTTTGGTAAACTGTACACATCTGTTCGAATTATGCGTTTCCTATACTCCACGGATGTCTCTTAGGAAAGGACAGGTGGAGTGCTGTGTAACCTCAGGTGTGGGTGATGAGGCATAAAGCATCTTCGATAAAAGGGGACGTTGTAGAGTTGTGGCTTCGTTCTGCAGTCCAAACCTCAACAATATTGGTTTAGAGATGGCCTTCTAGGCTGTTGGTGTGTCGGGTTTTAGGATTCGCTGTGTGGCTGTGGCGACCGGTTTAATGAACTCCAACAACTGGAAGTTGAAATTGGGTGACAGGTTGAATGTTTGGTAGCATATGATTCTACTGCGGAGAGTGTTTATGCTTTAAAGGATAATATTGGAAAAGGCAAAATTTTCCTTCTCATACCAATAAAGGATGAAGGTGTGTCTTAGATTTTATTTCATTTATTCATTAATGTTGGAACAAAGAAGAAGCTATAACTCATTCAAAGGAGAATCCAAAGAACAGACAAATATACAGCTCATCGGAAATGCTGAAGTGAATTTGTTTGATAGATGCAAAACCGGTCGATATCCACAGAGCAACTGACAATGCCTCGGCATAAGATGCATCTTTTATGGGAAATTTTGGGTTGCTATCATATTCAAAATGAATCTCAACTCTTTAGCAGGGCCACAAAATTCTTATGACGTGCGTCACGCCCTTCCTGTCTCCCTGCTCTTGGAATCCATTTTCTACTCTGTCATCCCCTCACTCACTTTTTCTCTCTTTCTGGAATTTGTCAGAAACCTCCCAAAGTAGACTATTTGTTTTCCCAGCTTTATTGAGAAATAA
>NW_011888898.1:5643-8328 GCF_000151845.1 Pteropus vampyrus | reverse complement strand
ATTCTTGCCTCCCTTGTCAAATATTAGTTGACTGTATATGCACGGGTTTATTTCTGAGGTTTTGATTCTATTCCACTGGCCTATGTGTTTATTTTTATGCCACAACCATACTGTATTGATTACTAAAGCTTTGTAACATAGTTTGAAATCAGGAATTGTGATGCTTTGTTCTTTTTTCTCAAGATTGCTTTGACTATTCAGGGTCTTTTGTGTGTCCATAGGAATTTTAGGGTCGTTTTTCCTATTTCTGAGAAAATGCCATTGGAATATTGATAGGAATTGCATTGAACTATAGGTGGCTTTGAGTAATGTGGACATTTTAACAATATTAATTCTTCCAGTCTTTGAACACAGCATATTTTCCATTTATTTGTGACTTCTTCAATTTCTTTAATAAAACTCTTAAAGTTTTCAGTGTACAGATCTCTTACCTCCTTGGTGAAATTTATTCTTCATATGTTTTTTATGCTATTGCAAATGGAATCGTTTCCATTATTTCTTTTTTAGATATTTTATTGTTAGCGTATAGGAACAACCGATTCCTGTATGTCGATTTTGTATCTCGAAACTTTACTAAATTCGTTAATTAGTTCTAGTAGTTTTGGTGGAGTTTTCAGATTTTTCTTCATATAAGATCATACCATCTGCAAACAGAGACAATTTTATTTCTTTCTAGTTTGGATGTGTGTGTGTGTTTTTCTTTTCTTTTCTTTTCTTCTTTCTTTCTGCCTAATTGTGCCAGGAGTTATGCTGGGGTCAGGGACATGGTTGTGAACAAATACATTTTTTCAGAATTACAGCTTTTATAAATATTAGGATAAGTTGTTCTGAGTAATAGAACTTATCAAAAGGTTTTTAAGAGGCATTACACTTTGTAGAAAAACTCAAAGGATATGGGACAAGGGATAGTAATTTAATATTTGGGAATAATACTTGCGGGCCAAACCTAAACAAAGGATTTGAAAAGAGAGCGTAATAGAGGGAATTTGAAAGCAGAAAATATATTGGATTAAAGCAGGTCTTGCTCTAAAAGCTGAAATCAAATATAATTGTTTTTATAAAAAAGATGTTTTAGGTAGAGTTAAACTTTTAGACTTGAAATATATGAATATCTTTCCTGTTTAGACACTCTTAATTTCATAGTAATAATTGAATCTGATGGAATGCAAATACTCATTTGAACTTGCATGAAGTTGATTTTATGGACACAGTTTTATTAGATTTTTTTGAGAATGATGACATAATTGAATTGCTTCTTTTGATTCTTTATCTTAGCACCTGTTTAGACAGACATAAGTAAAGAATTTTGTCAATAGGAACACATTAACCCAATTAATTTCTAGTTCTTAGCACATTTTTTCTTCTGAGAGAAAATGCATATATCCACTCAATACAGATTTACTATGACAAATTAGCATTTATCCTTTGTTCACAGCTCACAGTAGGAAAAATGTAATCAGGTATTAACCACATTTGTTCTTCCAATAGAGTATAATTTTAATGTCTTGCAATTTGAAGACTTAAAAAAGAAATCTCACTAACGCAAATCATTCCTTTCAAAATCTGATAATAGAACTCGCCATGAAGGTCAAAATTATCTAAGATAGAGAGAGCTAATTCATGTGTGTAAATGAAAAGTGAACTCTGGGTTAATACTTAGGCTCAGTGACATATTGACTTTTGGCTTCTAGGTTTTTATAGATTATTAAATAAATCAGCCTAGAGAATGGTTTATTGTATTCAAACCGTGCTTGGGAAGCAACACAGCCACTAACCTAAACCTAACGTTTTAGTATCAATCAAGTCTATAGTTTTTGGTTTGACTGTCTTGAAATACTTAAAAAACAATATTCTTAAATTTTTTGGAGATTGTAGCTGCTACGTAGTTAGCGAGGAGAATTTGGGCCATGTCAAACAGGGAGTGATGGCATGTGCTTCTCTTCTAAGATGATCACGGAGTAGTTAGTTATCTATTTCTACCTAACAAATTACTCCAAAACAGCGGCTGAAAACGACAAACATTTCTTACCTCACGTGGTTTCTTGAGTCCGGATTTCAGGAGTAGTTCAGCTGGGTGGTTCTGGTTGGGGTCCCTCTTGAGCTTGCAGTCAACCTGTCAGCTGGGGCTACAGCATCTGAAGGCTCGCCTGGGGCTGGAGGATCCACTTCCAGGAAGGCTCACTTATGTGTTGCTGGTTGTTGGCTGGGAGGCCTCAGTTCCTCAGCACGAGCATCTCTCTGCAGGCTGCTTGAGTATTTTGTGGTATTACAGTTGGCTTGCTCCAGAGCAAGTAGTCCAAAGAAGTAAAATGGTAGCCACAATATCTTTTAGGACCTAGCTTTGGACGTCACAATCTTGTCTTTCTGCAACATCCCAGTCGGCCCTGTTCAGTGTGAGAGGGTGTACATACCAGAAGTGGGGGGTGGTCACTGAGGACCATTTTGGAGGCTGGGTACCACGAGTTTTTTATAAAATAATTATAAGGCATAACACAATTTTGAGGATTCTTATATTGGTAATAGACAAACAAACAAACAAACATATAAATAAATATGTAAATGCAACCTAGAAGAAATAGAGTATGTAGGTATTTAAGGCTAGACCGGTTATTGCCATCAGATAAGTTTTTAATTGTCCTCGAAAGCTACCAACCCTAGACCTAATAGAAAGAATTACTAGTTCTA
>NW_011888898.1:2046-3983 GCF_000151845.1 Pteropus vampyrus | reverse complement strand
TGGAAAGGTGTAAATAAATATCTACCAGACATCTGCAATATTTCCTCTTGTTTTGTGAGCATAGGAATTACCACATGAGGAAGAGTGCTGTATCTTATGGTTGATTTAAGGGACAATGTAGGGTTATTTTTTCCATGCTCTAGTTCAGTACTATCTAAAATAAATACAATGCAAGATATCCATGTAATTTTACATTTTCTAATAGACACATCAAAAAAAGTAAAAAGAAATGAATGAAATCAGTTTTAAGGATCTATTTTATTCAACATAATCCGTTCAAAGTATTATCATTTCAACATGTAATCAATATCTACGTTAACGAGATTTTTTTTTTTTTTTTTTGATGCTAAGCGTTTAGAACCTAGTTTGTATGTATTTTACATTAGAGAGCATCTTGGGTTAGGCTGGGCACATTTTGACTGCTCAGTAGACACAAGTGGTAGGGGGCTACCATTTTGGATTATGCCTCTGAAGACTTTGGAATCTAATCTCAGTTTATGAGGAAGGAAAACTGTAGGTAGCAGTCCTCTGGATTCACATGAGATTCCTCTGGGAAATTTTTTTATAATACCGAAGCTTAGGTCTTACTTCTGATTTATTAATTATAGTCTTTGGTGCTAGTGGAGGCCAGATGGCAGGACTTTAATTTCTCCCGGTGGTTCGAATTGGGAAGACAGTGCTGAAAAGCCTTGTAAAAAAATGGGGTTGTTAAAAAAAAAAAAAGTCACCAAACAGGGACGCCACAAGGAGTTTGTGTGCATGGCGAGTTTTAAGAGACTCTTTTTCAAGAATCTCAAATTTCATTTGTTCTCTTTCCTATAACAAAGAACGTGCCTCGATTATAGCATCTCGCTTGTTCTCCTTTCTCATCTCTCTTTTATAAATTGCCCTCTTTCGAGTTGACCAGCAAAAGGCCATCCAAAATCTTACTCTTCTATATTCCCCTGAAAACCAAAATTTTTAGAATTTTAAACAAATAAACAAATAGGAACAAATTAGAAATTGAGAGATTCATATAAGGGTAACAGCCTTTAATCAAGTCAGGGCAAAGTGTCCTTGCTCTGCACACAGCCATCTATCTCATTAAAGAGATGCAAAGGTAATAAATTTCCTACTAACGTTTGCCAGACCGTATGTTGTTTTTCTCACTTATGTGCTAATAATAATTGCAATTACAAATCAACTGAGTGAAACGTTTTAATGCTGAGGGCTTACGGTCACAGGAAATATAAACAGATGTTTAAGATTTCAGTTTTTCTAACTTTTTTTTTTTTCCAGAGAAGTAGGTTGGTTGATCAATAGAATATTTTTAAGCATAAAAATATCTCTTTTAAGAGTAAGATTCTTTGGTGGATGTGAAATAGTAGAATAATTTCAAGAGAAAAGGTAAATCATTTAAAATTTCTAACTGCTGAAAGAGCATTCTTGTTCTTGTGTATTTGAAATGGATGACTGTGGGTGTCAAATTGGAATGATAATTATATTTCTTCAAATAAACATAAAAGATTGATATAACTTTTAAAAAGTCAGTACTTTCAATATTACAGAAATTATATCCCTTTCAACTTACGATGAAAAGATATAGGTGTCAATTTAATGTGTCAAGCTAGGTAGAGATTTTCAAAATTTTTTTGGAGGATTAGGGAACAAAAAGCAATTGAGAACCATGATTTAGTATGCCTGCCAACCAGGATTTGAATCAACGCTTCTGTTTCCTTCTTAAACGCCTTTGCCAAGTTGTTTATCTTCCTTACACTTCAGTTTCTTTATCTGTAGCAAAGCAATAACAACACCTACCTCCATTAGCCTGGGGTGGGGATGAAATGTGATACTATAAATTGACATCTAATAAGTACTGAAAATTGATATCTCGTCATTACACTAATAATCTTCAGAATGAGTGGAAGAAATGGTGCCACTTAAACTTGTGTGACCCG
>NW_011888898.1:0-1426 GCF_000151845.1 Pteropus vampyrus | reverse complement strand
TATAAGAAGACGTTGCTCCTACGTGTTCATTCTTCAGAAGAGAGGGACCCGAAACCTCCAGGATGCTTGCTTCCGGCTGATGGTCGTGGGTCTCTCCCTTTGATTGAATTTCCTCTTGACTATGGATCCCCTCTCACTTCTTCGCATGTCCTGTGATTTTTTAAAAATCGTCTTGAGGATATTGGATCTGAAAGAAGGATGGTAGCTGAAAGAGAATGCCTTTTCCTTTCTTAGCCAGCTGATGCGAGGCGATTATCAGTTTGATCCAATCACAGTTTGAGCTGATTGGGGGAAGGTTTCTAGCTTTCATCATCTAGCGGCACCTTAGATTTTAAGTACCGGGAATCAGAGCTACCTTTACTTTAAAAAAAAAATTGTGGTAAAATACATATAACATAAAATTTACCGTCACAACCATTTTTAAGTGCGCAGTTCAGTGGTATTAAGTACACGCACGTTGTTGTGCATTCATCCTGCAGACTCTTTTCATCTCGCGGAGCTGAAACTCTGTGCCCAGTAAACACGAGCCCCTCAGCGCCTCGCCGGGCGACCACCTTTCTACTTTCTGTCTCTATAAGTGTACTCTTGGCATCTCGTAATAAGTGGAGTCATACGGTACTTGTCTTTTTGTGACTGACTTATTTCACTTGGCATCATGTCCTCCACGTTCACTCACCTTGTTGCAAGTGGCAAGATTTCCTTCTTTTTCAGGCCGAACAATACTTCACTATATGTATTATACCAAATTTTGTTTATCCATTCATCTGTTGGAGGACACTTGCCTTAATTTCACCGTTAGGCTATCGTGAAGAACGTTTCTGTGAATGTAGATGCACGAATATCTCTTCAAATCCCTGCCTTCAATTTTTTTTTTTTTTTGGAGATACATCCAGAAGGGGAATGGCTGGATTATATCATAATTCTATATTGAGTTTTTTTGAGCAAGTGCCATGCGCTTTCCATAGCGGCCGCCCCATTTTACATTTTCACCACCAGCACACGAGAGTTCAGTTTCAGTTTCTTCGCAGCCTTGCTAACATTTGCTATTTTCTGGATTCTTCTTCTTATTTTTTTATAGTAGCCACCCTGGTAGGTGCAAAGTGGCTCCTTTGCTTTGGAGCCTAGTGCTCAATTTCCTGAGCGGCCAGAGTGTTGCTATCTTTGATCTTATTGGAAGTCGAGTTCAGTTGGACTCAGTTTACTTTTGGGTTCAAACACTTCAGCTGAGTGTAGGCTCCTCCTCTGAGCAGAGCTCAGACCAGACAGCACAAGGATTATACCCCTCCATCAGGCAGACCTCAAAGATGCTAGACGTTCCGATGACAAGATGAGGAGTTTTGGCAATACTGGTGGATGGCGGGACAGGAGAGCATGGGGCCAGAGACAGTGTGACTGCTAGACTACAGGTGTGAGAACTTAAGACCCT
>NW_011888897.1:5940248-5954017 GCF_000151845.1 Pteropus vampyrus | reverse complement strand
TCACCTAAGTGCTACTCTTATTTTTGAATCTCTACCATTAGCATCAAAGATGTTGAAGTATAACAATAACTATTGTTATAAAATAGATTCCGGCGAGTACTTACTATGTACCAAGTAGTATTCTAAGTCTCTTATGTGTCTTAATGAATTCTAAAAATGCTGTGAGATACTAATAGCTCCATTTTACAAGAGAGGTAACTGAAGTCAAAAATTGCACAGCTAACTCAGGCAATCTGTATACTATGCTATATAGTAACATTTGAACAGACTTTATGTACACATCACTTTCACAAACTTACCTCAATTCTGAAGAATGTATCACAGTTAACATTGTACTGTTTTGGCGCTGAATAAAAACAAAAAACTAGACACAAATGCAACCTATTGTCACCCTCAATCTAATTAAGTAGGTATTAGATTATTCCTATTTCAGATGAAAACTGAGCATCTGATAGACACTTCATTTTTCAAGGTCAATAAGTGGCAGACCTGGAATTTGAATCTACGATCCCAATTCAGCCTGCACACTTAACACCTTACTGTGGAGTACGATGGCCAATTTATGATTTAATTAACATTTACCATTTTTAATATACTTTTTCTGTTTTGTTCCATGTCTTTAAATATTTCCTGTTAAGAATTCATAATCCACCAGATCAGACCATTCAAGAATGTTATGCTCCATTGGATTCCAAATAGCTACGCTGCTTGGCACCTTAGAAGGAAAAGGCAGGTTGCCAACTCTGTAAATGTTTATTTTTGTGTCAACAATCCAGATAATCTCAACACCTAAAAATATTGGTATCACAAAGATGCATAAAACAAAAAGCTTAGAAATAAGAAAACTAAAAACCAAAACCAAATTTTGGATATGCAAAACATCTGTCATATTACACCAGATAAATCTAAGAGACCATGACGATGACTGAAATGGAACAATTTCACCTTTAATTAAAAATATCATCTACGGCCTTGGCATTCTGAACAAGCCCAATCTTGTCTGATCTTGGAAGTTAAGCACCGTCGGGCCTGGATAGTACTTGGATGGGAGACCACCTAGGAAGACCAGGTGCTATAGGCGTAAAAAAAAGAATAATAATAAATAAGTAAGAGATTGTAAGCTGACAAGGTCAACCAAGGGTTGCCTTGCCTAAAAAAAAAAAAAATAGTGTGGAAAAAAAAAATCCTCATAAAACCCATGTCTAAATAGAAGGTAAATACTATGCCTTTGGCCAAAGCCACATTAATGCTTGATTTATTTTAAAATGTCAAAAATTCACCACCTAAGAAAATCTGCCTTATCTCCAAATTTAAAACAATTTGGCTTTCTCTTAGATTACAACTGTTCTTTAAGAAATGTGAGTCTATGTTATTATTATATATGGGGCTAACAATGACAAGAACATAAAATATATACATAAAAGGAATGTTCCATAGAGACCCTTATTATTATAAACAACCTAAGGTTCTTTTCCTGTAAATTTCAAGATATTTTCCTATGCCTGATAAAAGACCTATCAGACTGTTAGATTACAACTTTTACATAATGTATTTTAAACAGAAAATGATGCTACTGACCAACTTACCACTATTAACTTTTTCAAGTTGTTGACACCACTGAGTCTACCCAAGGGTATATATTTTTGAGTTTTAAATACTGAAAGTTGAAAGACATCTACGGTGATGAAATAGTTTTTCTCTACATGTATCAAAATGTTAAATGAGCTATTAAGGGCTTAACATGCCACTGGACATAGTAGGTTCTCTTAAAATGTTAATTCCTTTCACCCAGAGCTTATTTGCATAGCGCTGACCAACCTGGACAACATGAGAGATTAGTTGATATGATGAATAAATAACAAATGTGATCAATTATCAAAAAAAAATCCATTATATTATTATTGTGCTGGGTGGGGTCTGCAGAAATCCATCTCCAATAGTTAAGAGCACAATGGTAGATATGAAAAAACGCCGGATAACTGAACTGAAATTAAAAATGTTTACACTCAGGCCTTCTTGCAATCCAAAGAACAAAGGGTAGGCTGGGACATACTCTCTCTTAAAAAGTTGCTGCCGCAAAACATCAAAACCAAGATAATTGTTTCTATGGAAAACTAATCAACATGTAAGAATTAATAATCCTATTATATAAATACAACCAAATACTTTCACGGCTCAAGAATAATACATTTGCGCAGAAGGCAAATATAGGGATCTAGGGAAGACCTGTTTTTTTTTTTTTAAGTGTGTCAATTTAAATGAAATATATTTCATTTCTAACCGAATCTTTACTATAATAGTTTGAATATTACTTTCCTTTTCAGAGGGGTTGGGATAAAACGGATAAGGGATATGCTTTATTTCAAAAGTAAATTCAACATGCGAGTCAACTAGGTTTCTTCAAATCCACAAATACATGACATTAGAAACAATAACATGCGATAGCCTTTTATTTATTGAATAAATATTTATTTGGCACTACTATGTGCCAGGTACCTACTTAAGACCTAAGATTTTCAATTCTCTAAAGATCAGGGTAAGATTTAATTACACTTACATGTATGTACTATATTTTTGCTTTCAATTCCACGGGGTAGTCCAGAAAGCACATCAGATAGATTTGTAAAAACTAAAGTTAAACATAACTTTAAAATAAGCAGTACTTTTGTTTCTGAGTTATACTAGTAATCACTAGCAACAATTCCAAACTCCACATCCAATGTTTTACGAACCATTATACTATTACACCAATCACTACTTTGAACCACATTCTGCTAGGATTTGAAGTCTGGTAACTAGGCAGATTCATAACAAAATAGCATACAGAAACCCAAAGAACAAAAACCAAACTATTCTAAAAAAAAAAAAAATATGCATTTGCTGAAGCCAATCTGAGATTTACCCGAGATCAGATAGTCCAAATTGCGGTACTGACATATCAGAATGTCAGGAAATAAACATTTCTCTTAATTCGGAAGTCTCTTTTCCTCATGAAAAATTTACCCAACAGGAAAAAAAAAAAAGTCCCAAAACCTAAGCTCTTAGTAACTAGAATTTTTCAAGTATTTGAGCGTCTATCACCGCTTAATGATGTATTTTCAAATGCTCATTTTAGAGTAATGCTGCCCCGTCAAAAGATGGCCTGTTGCTGTAAGAGTAACACAAACAAGAAAAACGGTTCAAAAAGCCCTCTAGATGCAAAAACATAAAAAGGCGGGAATTTATTTCAAATTTTGGTTAGAAATTAATATGCACAAATTGCCCTCCAGAGAGCGCTCTGAGACTCGGTTGCTGCTAGTCATTTCAGTCAAGAAAGCGGGAAAACGCTCGAACGTAACCTATAGCAGTTTCGGGCTGACCCCCTCCTTAGCGCTTTTGAAAAGGACACGGAAGTCCCAGGCTGAACACCCACTCTCGGCGGCCGGTGGTCAAGACCACAGAAGCACCCGCGCGCGCCCGCCACCCACGCGCGACCTCAGCGCCCACGCCAACTTCACACGTCCCAGACACGCGCGGCAGAAACGCCAGCCTCGCAGCCCCAACTTCGCGACTCTCTTCTCCAGCGCCCTCCCCTTCGACAGCCTGCGAGCCCGCGGCGAAGGGCCCAAATCCAGCGTCCGCACGCCCAGAGGCCAGCCTCCTAGACAGGCGCGGGGACAGCCCCGCGGCCGAGGAGGCCCGAGGGGGCGCCAAGGAGGGAGGACGGCGAGCGCGCGGGGAGCTACAACCGCCAAGCGCCCGCCTTTGTGGTCCCGGCCGGGAGTCCTTACCCTGCCGACGGTGGCTCGGCTGCGGCCCGCAGCGGCGGCCCCGGAGCCGAGGACCGGGGTCGGCTCGCGCTCCTCGTCGCTGGAGAAGTCCGGGGGCCCCTTGCTGTTGGCGCCGGCGGCGAGCGGCGGCCGGTTGCGCGCCGTAAGGTGCTGCAGGTAGAGCTGCACGTACACGTCTTTTCGCTGCTCCCCGGCCGGGAGCGTCACATTGTTGGCCACCAACTCACTCTTCAACTTCTCTTTCGTCAGGACCGAGGGGTCTTCCAGGAACTCCGGCATCTCGGCGACGTCTCTTCCCCGCAGCCCTCGCACCCGGCGCGCTCACTCTTTGCCCGGTGGGGGCGCCGCGCTGCCGCCTCCGAGCCTCCCGACTCCCGCCCGGGAGCAACACCGCGGAGCAAAAAAAAAAAAAGAAAAAACTCGCACACACAAAGCAAAGGCCGGACACAAAAGCCCCAGAGCAGAACTGTGGGCCAAGTGCAGCCAAGATAGGAGCTCACACCAACCCCAGCCCACACACTACAGCCGAGGAGGGCAGCCTGCTTCGCCCACGCCCCAAGATCGCGCGCCGCCATTGGCGGGCGGCGGCAGGAAGCGCGCCGGCGATTGGCGGGACGCCTCGCGCGGGTTCCATTAGCCGCGGCGCCCTGCGAGAGGGTGTAGAAACGCAGTTTAAAAGGCGCTCGGGCGGGAGTCGGGGTGCCGGGCCCGTGTCTGTTTCCCTCTTCTCCACCCTTCCCCTTAGATACTGATAAGGGACAAGTCGTACTGCTTTTGTGCGCCGTTTCCTCTCCCTCCCCTACAAGAGATGAAGCCTTCCTCCCCGGGGTCGGTCGCCTACGGACCGGGCGTGTTGCACGCCAGCTGCCAGGATCGGGGCTGGGCCTTTATCAATCTCGGGACACTGATCCACCGAAGAATAGCTGCAGCCTTTCCTTCCCTAATAACAGCCCTGAAAGGAAAGGAGAGAAGCGAGGCGTGTTTGTAGGCGCTTATTTTCCTAGATTTGATTTACTTACCGGGGAGGGAGGGGGACTGCTCGCAGTTAAATCCCCATCTCGCTTGCGAACGCTCCTTTTGTTTCCGAAATTCAGGAAAAGCCAGACCTCGACTACTGGGCACTTTAAACTGCCGTTGAATTTGTGACAAAATTGTACTGTCAAATATTCCATTTACTTTTGACCTTAAAGGTTGGGGGATTTCTAAATTATTTTATTTGAACAGTTAGTTGGAGCTTAACTGCGTTTTTGTTCAGAGCTGTCTCTGGGTTAGATCCCTCCACCTGTAAGTATCTTACTATAACTTAACCAAACCTAATGTTTAATAATACAACAGAATGAAAGGAAACATTTAGGAATGCCAGACGGGCAACTTAAGATAACTGAGATAGGTACATACTAGATTTTAGTAATACAGAAAGCCTAGTGACATAATTAGGCCAGGAACTCTCATCAAACCCATATTACTGATTCAAATTAAAAGCTGGTAGGGTTTCAGAAATTTGCTACGTAAACTGTCTTCCTGAAAACAAACACGACTGATGACAATACATTCGTATTTCTTACTAATTTATATATGTTTTCTTCCAAGAAAGGAAAGAAGTCGATCTTGGACTTAGGATGTCTTAATTATTTCTCCAGATTCTTACCTCCAAACTAAACTTTATAAGCTGCTTAAAATAATTTTTCAAATATTTATGTGATTTCTGCATGGTTAAGTTCAAGAAAATTTAAAACAAACGCCATTACTAATAACGTTTCCTATGAATTAAACTATTTTATTTTGTTCAGATTGAGGAAACATACTTCTTTTAACGATGCAATGTTTTCCTAGAGGCAATTTTGTATATTTTATAGAAATCTCAGTATTTACATATATTTAAGCAATAGTATTAAGCTCCATAATACAAATTAAAAATTGTATTTTAATTAACGACTTGTTTTATAGATTTTCAGGATGTCTTATAATAAAAGTTACTTCATCTCCATCCCACCCACCCCCAACCCCCAGCTTAGCTGAACACATAGGGAAGTATATTTATCTTCAGAGGAGGAACTGAGCTGACTGGCAAAGGACCATGATTTTGCAGTGCGTAGTAACCCCCACAAATGTAATTAATGCATGTGAGATGGTCCCAATCTGCAGTGTGCCACAGTTCAGTTATTTCTTCCAGAATAGTCTAAGATTATAATAGGCGGAGCAACAAAGTCCTGAGTTTAATCTCTGCAATTTATCCTATTAAATCGTTGCCTTGATAGTTGAAGAGTTTTGCTCTGGCTTAACTGTACTAATAGTTTTTAACTGAAAAGGGTTAGAGTTACCAGGGCTAGATTTGATCTGGAAGGGTCTCCAGGCTCTGACAGCTGCCCTATGGTCTGAGGATACCTGGGCAACTAGGTCCCTGAAGTGGATCTTTAGATCAGGTGGCATCAACTGACACCTGAAGATAATATTCTTCTATCTTAATTTGATGTGAATAGAGTACAATGCAGGAGTCACAGAACCACCAAAGACAGTCACCCAAAGATGCTGCATGGGATCACTTTTTTCATAAGGCTTTTGCACCAGAATTTTTTCCCGGCAGTGTAATCCTTAGAGACAATACTTCCTACTACTTCTACCACAGCAAAAAAAAAAAAAAAAAAAAAAAAAAAAAAGAAAAAAGGAAAAGAAAAATCACCTGTTGTGTCTGAAAGTTGTTTTAAATAGATACACTACTACTAGCCTTACAGGCCAGCATTAAAGATAGTTCGCGAAGAACTGCATTCTAGATGCTCGAAATGTCCCCTGGGCAAAAATATCACTTTCATTCCCTTTCTTTACTTAGCTCTCCTTTTCTTATCCCAGGACATTATCAATAGGAGGTTACTTGCAGATTACACATTTCTTAGGAGACATATTTGATGTCATAAGCTATCAGACAGTGAGATTGAATTTCTGCTTCATCCACAAAGTCATAAATTATCAAATTCAGACTTGATATCATCCTAGATGCACCCAGGTATATCCTTAGCACCACTGTTTTTAGCGATAAAGGTAATTTTTGCTTTTGACCCTGCTGTAGAGCTCCAAAGTAGAAGCTATTTTTTTGTCATATTCGATGTACCTTAAGGCCAAGAAGTTTGGTCTACAGAGTTAGGGTGTCCTCTTTGTTCCTGATTACTACTTTCAAGCTATTTCTTTTCTTTCCTTATTCAAAACCATTTAAAGTTCATATCATCTGACTAAATCACGATCTACCATATTTACTACTATTATTTATCAGCCTCAGAAGATATATAGACTGCTGCTTCTTGCTAGAGGTTTTCCTCGCCAACCCTCTTGTCTACATTCTGTGTGAATTCAACATTCTTACAGATGACCCATGCTAAACTGACACTTGACCTCTTAGACCTTTGACCTCTTCATCTCCAAGAACTTGTTTCTCTATCCCATCTCATCCAACCACATCAGTGGTAATATTCTGAACCTTGTCATCAATAACTGTTTTATCTTCTAAATCTCAATTTCAAGCATCCCAATGTCAACTACTAGCCTTCTTCCTTCAGCTCATTTTTATACTCCTACTGAGCTAATTGAGACCTCCAATCCATTAACTCCAACACTAAAAAAGTATATTATCCTGCTTTTGCCATCATCTAATCATTTCTAACTCACTCAACTTAAATTCCCTGATCAATTCTTGTAATCACTCTTTTGCAGAGCGGTTCAACTCTTTTACCCCAACGTCTGTCTTCTTTCCTTGGAAGAACTTTGACCTTGCTTGGACCAAACACTGCCGGAACAAACTTTCTCATTGCTTGCAGCGAAGTAGCAAATATTACTGGAGAAAAATCATACAACAGGCCTGACCGGTTTTAATATATGACCTCAACACTAACTGGAAAAGCTATTCATCCTCTGGATTATTCACACCTTCACTTCTCTATAAATCACTCATATTCCTTTCACCATCTCTCCCCATTTTCAGCTGGTGACCTTGCCTCATACTTGAGGAAATAGAAACCATCTGTGGGCAGTGCCTCCACTTCATGGTTAAAGCTGTACCCATTTTCTCTTGCATCTTTTGAATGGAACAGGTGTCCTATCAGAGCAAATTCCGTCACTTGTTCTCTGGCTGTCATCCTTTCTTTCTCAAGGAGCCGATTCTTTCAGTCATTTCCTGAGATTTCTGAATTAAAAAAAAAAAGATTTTTTTTATTTGTGTTACATTTGTCTAATATAAACAATATTTTTATCTTTCATGTTGAAACAGGTATTAGGTTTTTTTAAAGAAAATTTTAAATGTTATAGGATCGATACCTAAAACCGTGAGAAACAGTGGAAAGATATTTCTACATGAAGCCTCAGCTTTAAACAAAACAAAGCAAAACAAAACTGATACAATTACTTGGTCAGAAAACTCTTCCAAAACCCTTTTTTTCCCCTAAATCACTTGGATAATGGCTGCCTTTTTCCCTTTTTGAAGTTCTTAATGTTATTAGCATACAGCTGACTGTTTTGTTTTTCATTATTGAAACATTACATATAAAATATTTTTGTTTTGCATAGGACTTGGTTTTGGATTTAAGGATGCGCCACTTCAAAACAGAGCAGATGACGAAATACTCCATGGTCATAAAAATCATGTTCATGAAATTTAATAATATGAAAGAATGTTCATAATACGGCATTAAGTAAAATCAGAAAAAATACAGAACTGTATTAGGATAAGATCTCAGTTCTATAAATAACTAAAGTGTATATGGATATGTGTTTAAAATATATACAAAGAAAAAATGACTAAATAAAGGCCAAAACGTTTATAGTAATTTCTTCTAGGTAGTGGGGCACAGGTGGTTTTTATTTTCT
This sequence comes from Pteropus vampyrus, assembly GCF_000151845.1. NCBI lineage: Eukaryota > Metazoa > Chordata > Mammalia > Chiroptera > Pteropodidae > Pteropus > Pteropus vampyrus. The sequence goes on along the minus strand of NW_011888897.1, from coordinate 5,945,396 downwards.
TATGTTATTCTATATTTCTTAAGATTTATACAGTGAACACGTATGATTTTATAACCATAACTACTTTTTAATTAGTTTGAGAAATCAGGGAATCACTTGCCTTATCTGAATTCAGAGTCTGTCTGTTTTATACTTCCAAGGCTCCATTTTATCAGTTCATCCATAATGCATCAGTCTTAGGTAAAGTCATTAAAAATAATCTTAAAAGTAAATCTAGCTTATTAAATAGTTAAGGTAAATGCTCAGAGCATTTTTACTAGTGGATACATCCACTTGGAAGAATAAATGATAGACTGAAAAATTTGGGGTGAAATAGAACAAAATCAGAGTGCTGTTGTCAGGATTTGGTAATTTAAGCATGGACCTATCTATTCCAGAGCCTCTTTCCTCACATCATTCCTATATAATGATTGTAGAAGTTTAAGTTTAATATAAAGTATTGGATTAATATGAAGTATTAGGTCATTTCAAAATTATAGCAAGTCAGTAAATGGATCATTCTAAGAAACTTCAGATGTCCCAGCTTTGGAGAAGAAGTTGGAACATAATGGCATGCATATATATATTGTTTTACAACTTAGAAAACATTTTTATGTATTTTATTTGATTCTTATACAATCCTGCGAGTTAAGTGGGACCTCCAGTCTGGCCTTGCCGTATATAGACCAGTGGTTCTCAAACATTAGCTTGCATCAGAATCACCTGGGAGACCTGGTTGAAACTCAGGTTGCTAGGCCCTACCTCCAGTTTTCTGAGTCTGTAGGTCTAGGGTGCGGTCTGAAATTTTGCATTTCTAACTTGTTCCCAGGATACTGGTCTGGAAACAACAACTTTAGGCCATTTTTTAACATTCTTTATAAAGCCAGAGCTGACCATGTCACATTCTTGAATAAAGCTTGGCATTGCCCTCAGAGTAAAATCTAAATTAGTTAAAAAGGCACACAAGGTCCCAAGTGATCTGACTCCTGTCTACCTCTTCAGCTTTATGTCTCTCTTCCTCTCCAGCCATACAAGAGAACTAGCAGTTCTCCAAAGAAGCTATATTAGTTTGCTAGAGCTGCCATAACAAAATGATTAACAAGGTAATACAACCTGCTCTACCTCACAAGAGTATGGTTTTGTACAAATGAGATAACATGCTTGGTCCAACTTAAGATCAAGTATTATTGCAGATATGTACTGTATATGCCAATGTTGCCAGGGAGCAAAAGAACATAATTTCTGTGACAGGCTGAATTCGGTCCCCCCAAAATCCTATGTTGAAGCCCTAACCCCCAGTACCTCAAAATGTGACTATTTGCAGTACTGGGGGGTTAGTGAGACTTTTTAAGAGGTGATTCAGTTAAAATGAGGTCATTAAAGCAGACCCTAATCCAATCTGACTGGTGTCCTCGTAAGAGGAAACTTGGACATAGAGAGAGACACCAGGGACATGCCAGTACAGAGAAAAGACCATCTGACAACACAGTGAAAAGGTGGCCATCTATAAGCCAAGGACAGGTTTTGGAAGAATTCGACCCTACTGTCACCTTGATCTTGGACTTCTAGCCTCTAGATCAGTGAGCAAATAAATTTCTGTTGTTTAAGCCACCCAGTCTGTGGTGTTTTGCTAAAGCAGCTCTAGCAAACTAATATAAACCTCTACTTTTGTAGTTGAAGAAACCACATTTCAGGCATATTAAGTGACACTGACTCATAGAAGGCGTTCAAATATGTCCATTGGATGAATAAATGCCTTAAAATCACATAGCAAACTTTTCATTATTTTTCAAGATCCTTCTTTACGAGGCATTCTTGAATTACTCAAGGCAGAGTTAATGTCCCTATTTTAGCAACATCACACCATGCTACTTTCTTGCTACTTTCATGGCACTTATACCAACATATGATGGTATTTGGTTACTTACCTGTCTCCTACTGCTCAAATCTTGTTTTCACTTAGTCTATCCTTTTCCTTAGTGCGTTAGCACAGTATCAGGCTCATCATTGTTGATGATCCACAAATATCTTTGAGATAGATGAAATGAAATCTCAGTCCAACCAAATGAAGAAGGAAGAACAAACTACACAAAGTGAAAATACAATGTCTGGCAGTTTCAACTGCTATTTGATTGAATTACAAGAAATTAATATTTGGTATTTTCGAACAAAAAAACCCAGGGGACTTTTATGGGACATATCCAGTAAAATTCCAAAAATATTATTTTTTGAAGAACAGATATTTGACACAGGCCTGTGAGAAACTATTTATTATTAAGAGTTCTGAAGCTTACAAAGATGCAAGAGTAAGCTTTGCTCCCTGCAATTAAAGAGATTAATACAGTAGTTGAAAGTAGTATCTGCCTTGTCATCACTCGCAAGAATTGGTGAAAATATAAAAGGTGCATGGTGTCACTTAAGTCCAATGTTTTCTGGCACGTTTTTAAAACGTTTGTTTCTGTCTTTATTATAAAACAGTAAAGAAGGGATCTGGAGTGTCACCTCGGTTGAAATCTTGGGTGACCCTTGGCAGGTAACTATTCCTGTGTGCCACAGTTTCATCTGTGAAAGTGGGATATTAATCACATGTTGTAAGGTTGTTTATAGTGCCTGGTACATGGATTAAAACATGTAAACTATTTTAACATTTGAAGTTAAAAATTGTACTCCATTTTACTTGCTTTCAAAAGGCAAACGGGTCCCAAACCATTTTTTGCTTTTAAAAGGCAAATGGCTCTAAAATCGTTTTGGGAACAACAGCTTGCACAGTATATTGTACATTTCCCGTGAAGAACCACCGTGGACTAAAATGCTTACTAAGGCACAACAGTAATAGCCCATATGACAGAAGACTCATTTTCCAAGGTCAAACTGTACCAAAAACATCAGCTTTAAGGCTCTACGATATACGGTGAATCTTGTCGTTCTGCACAGTAAGGATTATTAGGATAACATTTGAATGAGGAAAATTTAAGCCTAAAATTAAAGGCATTTTCAAAAAATGGCGGGAATACTCCTAGGTTTATAAGCCAGTAATCAGGAGAAAAGAAAAATTAGCTATGACCCCGACGTGATTCGAACACGCAGCCTTCTGATCTGGAGTCAGACGCGCTACCGTTGCGCCACGAGGTCCTGCTGGGCTGGGGCTCGCACAGGTCCTTAGGACTCTGGTAACATGGCGTCTCTTCCGGGAGACCGCCCCCTCTCCACGCCATTTTTTTCCATTCTCCTTTCCCATCTGCCAAGAATAGGTCGAATCTGGAGATGATTCCTTTATCACCAAGATATTCCTGACAGCTAGCCCACTAACTAGGTTGGGACGGACCCAGCGGAGGAAGGAAAATACGAGTTCCCGTTTGGTCGAGCCCCCAGAGTCAAAGGAAATTGGCCCCTCCCCTTCTCTAGCAAGCGATTTCCGTTTTCACCCACCCCGTTAGAGGCGGGGACTCCGCATCCTTCTCCCTTCCCCCTACAGGTTGAGCGCGCTGAGTTCGTGACCCCGAACTTGGAATTTGGCAGGGCACCACTGCGCACGCGCTGGGCTTTGCCAGCGGAGGCTGGATGCGCTTTTGGAGGCCTGTCTCACCGTTTTCTTCTTCTCTCTCCCTTCTGCCAATAACATAAAACGTTTACTCTCGGTGTAGGCTTTTATTTCACGATGAGCGTTAAGCTTAAAAGTCATCATTTTGAGAAGACACAAAATATTAGCGGATTCTATTTGTCAGAAATGCCGCTCCATGGGATAACATGGAAAATGATTGTGTATTACTAAAAAGTAACCATCTCCCCGTCGGGGAATTGAACCCCGGTCTCCCGCGTGACAGGCGGGGATACTAACCACTATACTAACGAGGAACTGTTGTCAGGTACCTCTCAAAGGTCCCTTTAAGGTATGCAAAGATTCCGCGCCCCTTCCCCCTTATTTCCTTTTCTTTCCACCATCCGGAAGTGTGAACATTGGAACAGTTGAGTCGCTTCTCCCTTCAACATCTTCTCTCAGTACCTTGGACTCTTCTTCTATGAAAAGAGTTAGTAAATGGCTTAAAATAAATGAAACAAAATGCGCTTCTAATTTTAAGGATTGTTGAAAATAGTTTCAGGGGCTCTTTCTGTTTTCCCAATGATTTAAGTTTTCTGACAGGAGGTTTTTATTTGTTTTAATAGTGACCAAGAATACGTGAGTTGAAAGTTGAAGCAGAGCTTTACTTTCGCAAATTTATATTTTCATTCTGAAGATGAAATTCAAGGATAACATATGGTTGCCAGGTGTTCGGAGCACTCAGGGTCGTCCCACAGTCCAGTGCCTCTTCAAACAATTTGTAAGCTTTCCTGACACGAAAGGGCTCATGCATTTGACCAGCTGAGGCCAAATGAAATTTTGTTAGCTGATTTTTTTCCTGTATTTCAGTCTCTTTTCTGAGGCATTTACAATTATTTAAAAACAAAACATGTAAACTGTTAAATAATAACACATTTAAATAATTCAAAACAAGGACGTGCCATTGATTAAACATAAGGTGGAAAAGTGCACGAATAGAATTTTTTGTATCATCCTGAGTCCTTTCATAAACAGGATCAAGCCTGTTCCTAGGGGTACTAGGAGATCCTCACATATAAACTTTTATATAAAGTATGCAATTTCATAGAGTCCCAAACTGATATGATTGAAAGTTTTCATTATAGAAAAATTATGTGTCCTAAGGAATCCACTCCTTGCGGTGTACTATGAATTAATATATTTTTATAGATCATAGGTTACATGGTATTATCCATCAAATGAATGAGATTGTTTAATGCAGATGTTAAAATATGGCAGTTTCTGAGGCTTGCTTTGGCATTTTTTTTTTTTTTCACTTTTAAATATACCAAAAGCCTCATTGAAACTCACTGTCCTGGGGCCTCCTTCTACTTCTGACCCTCCAATAACTTGTGAGGTCCAAAGGGCACTGTGATCAAGAAAGGAAAATAAAAACCATACCTCACTGTGGCCTATTTTATCATGAAAGACTATGAAGATGACCACATGGATGGATAAGGAGTAAAGAAAATAAAATATTATATGTTATAAATTGGAAAAAAAAAAACAAACCCCAAAGGGCACTGTGATAACTATGATAATGTCCTTTTCCTGGTAAGATTAGAGACTTGCCGGAGGTCTCTCAGTTGTCA
>NW_011888897.1:5918409-5938913 GCF_000151845.1 Pteropus vampyrus | reverse complement strand
TTTTCCTGGTAAGATTAGAGACTTGCCGGAGGTCTCTCAGTTGTCAAGGCTACAGGACAGTGGGAACCTAAGTCTCCTGAGCTGCCTGTTTCCCCCGCACACCCCTCTTCATCCCGGCCAACCCCGTATTTCCACGCTTTGGTAGAAGAGGCTTCATCTTTGTCCCCTCCATACGAGACACCATCCTCTCCACTGAAGCTCTGATAAAGCTATGTTCGTGTTCATACGGGTGTTGTTACTGCTGTTCTTTTTTTTCCCTCCCTAGGGAAATGAAGAAGTCGCCCGAGTCAGCAGAGATCATGGAGCAGGGAACTCAGCACCTGCTGTCCACCTTCCTAAAATGGAAAGGAAAAGAGGATACTTAGCCTGAACAGGGGAAGAGAGCTGAGAGATTCCTCGCTGTCAGCACTGGGAGAAAGTAAAGGTTAAAATCTGACTGACAGTACAGAGGATACAGAACTCTCTTGAGAAGTAAACAGCATAATGGCAATCGATGTTATTGAAAGTTTCAAATCTCGCTCGACCTAAATAACTGTCTGTATAGCTTATCACAGTTTGCAAAACCATTCACATTCATTTTATTTTCTCAACAGCCCTGTGAAGTCAATAGGGCAAGTGTTTTATTCTTATTTCACAGGTGGCTAAAGAGAATCTTGTGCAGAGTCATACAGGTAGGAAGTGTTAGAGGCCAGGAATTACCCAAACTTTGACTGCAAATTTTGTGCAGTTTTCACTCTGCGTAGTTATTTATTCACTATTGAACCTACAATATGCCAGACATTGTTTCAGATGCATGGGGAGGTTTTAATGGATAAGTCTTGTTCTTGTGGAGCTTATATCCTAATAGAAGGATATATCAAAGGTAAAGCCAATAGAATTTCCTGGTAGAGTGAATGTGAGGTGTGACAGTAAAGGAGGAATCAAAGGTGCTTCCAAAATTTTTGGCCAGAGCAACTGCAGTGGAGAAGAATAATGAATGACTTCAGAGGGCGCCATCCATATTGACAGTCCACCACCGGGGAGGAGGCCAGGCACCATTCACATAGGTGCTCTGTGGGTGGCACTCCTTGGAATTATGCAACATCATAGCTTTCCATGTAGAGCAGTATTTTGGGGGACGATCAACATTTTAGTTTGGAACGTGTCGAGGTTGAGACACTGAGTAAGCAGTTAGATATAATGGTTGAGTACTCCTTGTGTAGGCCAAGCATTGAGCTGGCTGCTGGAGATAACAGCGATGAGCAAAGACAGACCCTGATCTCAAGGAGCTTTCGTTTTAGTGGAGGAGGCATATATCACTAAGCAAAGGATAATAATAACAACAAAGTCAAATTACAACTGCGACAGTTACTAAGAAGAAGATGAGAAGGGAAGAGCTTTCTAGGTAGACGGAACTGATGTGCAAAGGTTACAGGGCCCGAGGAAACATGGTGAGTAGAGAGTTGAAAGAAGACTGAAGTGGCTGCGGAGAGATGAAGCTGAAATGCCAATGGCAGTAGGACAATGCAGGGTCTCTTGGGCTGTGTTCACAACTTCTTTTGGCCTTTTATTCATTACTATTTATTTATTTATTTACTATTTATTTACATATTATTTTTAGGGTTAATTGAGCTATAACTTATGTTCAGTAAAACTTATCTTTTTTAGGTGTGCAGTCTATGAATTTTGATCATAATCGAGTTATAGACTATTCCCATCACCCCTATCACTTCCATCACAAAGCTCCTTTATGTCCCTTTGCAGCCAGTCCCCTCCCTCCAGCCCCAGGCAACTATGGATCCGATTTCCATCTCCAGAATGTCTATTAATAGAACCATACAGTTTGTAGCCTTTTGAATATGGCTTCTTTCAACTAGCATAATGCTTGCGAGAGAGTCATCCACATCGTTGTGTGTATCCGTAGTTTTATTTTTCTTTTAAGTTGCTGTTTAGTATTCCATTGTATGGATGTTTGTTTATCCATTCACTTGCTGATGGATACTTGGGTTGTTTCCAGTTTCCAACTATTTAAATATAGCTATTATAAACATTAGTATACAAGTTTTCGTGTGGACATTTATCTTCATTTCTCTTGGGTCAAAACCTAGGAGTGGGACTGCCAGGTCTTAGGGTAAGTGTATATTTGCCTTTATAAGAAACTGCCAAGCTGTTTTCCTAAGTGGCTGTAACACTTTGTATTCCCACCAACAATACATGTGGTTCCACATCTTTTCCAGCACTTTTTTTTTTTTTTTAATTCGAGCCATTCTAATAGATATATAGTGAGATCTCACTGTGGTTTTAATATGTCTTTCCCTAATGATTAATGATGTCGAGCATCATTTCATGTATTTATTTAAGCACCCAAATCTTTTGCGCATTTTAAAAACGGGTTGTTTTCTTATTACTGAGATTTGAAAGTTCTTTATATATCCTAATTTTCAGTCTTTTTTAAAAATCAGATGTGTTTTTCCAAACACATATCTAATATATATATCTTGGGATATATCAACACATATATATCTTGGGAGATGTATTTTCTCCCAAGCTGTGTCTTGTCTTTTCATTAACCTAAATAACTTTTGTTTTTACCAGAGCATATATGACCTGGTTTCTTGAGTTTCTTTCCTTTTTTCTCTCTTATGCTCACTTCCTCAACTCAATGAACATAATGTAAACATGAACTTGAGCCAGCTCATTAAGCAATCTTCCTTCTTCCCAACCCTCCTCTCCCATAATTAAAGAAGAGCCTAAATTGCTCCTGGATAGTTTTTGAATTCTGTAACCATTCATTCACAGAAACGTTATTTACATCTATTAAAATGCAAAACCCTTCATGCAAATATGGGAACTAACCCTCCATAAACATTAAAATTCAAAGGTAAGTGTTTACGATTTGGATCTGGAAGACAGACCTCAATGGGTACATGTTTAGATTATTAATGGGAAAGAAAACCTATTGAGGATGCTCATACTTCACTATTTTCCATCTGAATTTATTTAAACAGTAATTCAAAGTTAAAACAGAGAGGCAAAAATCTGTCTCCTTCCAATTCAATCAACACTTCATTCTTTTCTTTTTCTTCTTATTAAAAAACATAAACCTTTATTGAATTATTCTTTGTGCTAGGCAGGCGTGGAGCTAGGCATTGGGCACTCACTTTCTACCCTTGAAGAACTCAGATTTCATGGGGCAGGTGGACCCTTTCACTGATAGTTCTAAATACAATTTAAGTGCTATGGTGGAGGTATACCCTTAATGAGAGCCTACTATGATTAGGCTGTTTTAAGTACTTTACATATGTTAACCATTTAATCTTTATTACAATTCTGTGAGTTTCGTACAATAATTCTCCCCCTTTTACAGACTGATGAAACTGAGGCACGGGAATGTTAAGTCACACGGGGAGAAAGTGGTGGAAGTATGTGTAAAATACTATTGGACTACAGAGAAGGAAGGACTAGCTCTGCTGGGGTGATCGAAGAAAACCTACTTTTCAGCTTGGCCTTGTAAAGATGATGAAGAACTTTGAACGAGAAGGGGGGAAGGTTTTCCAGCCCTTCTGGAAGAGGGAAGCACTGACAAAGGCTTCCAGCCTGTGAAAGAGTATGTGGGGATTTGGAAATAGCAAGTAGAGGGACTTCTGTTTGTAGGATAGGATTGCAGGAGGCAGAAAATGTCTTCACTGGTCATTATCATTCACGGTTGGGGATAGTGAAAAATTACAGATTTTGAAGAGCTGGTAGGAACCTTCAGATCTTTTAGACCGTTTCATTATACTAATAAGGAAACTGAGGCCCAGAGAGCTCCAGTAATTTCCCTAACTCCCCAGGGCCGAGAACATCACACTGTTCCCTCTATTTGTTGCAGTAACGCAGGGGCATCTGCAGGCTCAGTGATGAGATGGTCATCAGTAACCCCAGGGCATCAGCTCTTGGCATCACCTTCCCTGTGGCTATCTGCCTTTGGGCTGGTCTCAGCTTCCTCTGCTTTCAGGAAACTGCCTGCTGGCAGTGGCCCCAAACCTCAAGGTCAGTGACCTTCCTGTTTTTTGACTTTTTTTTTTTTTTTTTGCCTTACTGACCTCCTGCTGGCCTGCCTGTGTTAATAACTGTGCGGATTGATCTGTCTGGCTTTAAGGCAAGCACTGGCCCCACTGGGAGGACCTTTGCACTCAGAAGACTTACACCCTCCCCTGGCCCTTTTGAGTTAGTCATCAGCCTCCTGGGAAGGACAGATTCATTCCACTTATTTGGGGTGGGGTGAAACAGTTTCTACTTCTTTAGTCTTTACCTAGTTCATCTTCTATATGCAAAGCAACAAATACGTTCCTGCTTTAAATATATCCCTCCGGTCTGACAACTTGCTGATATTTTAGGAAAAAAGCTGCCTGCAGTACTTTTGAAATTTTTTACTTTTCTACCTGTGTTTCACTCATGTGATTAGCAAGGTTATGTTATCAGAGTTTATTGATAAAAATGAAGTTGATGATTCAATAAGAAGAAAACCAGCACGAAATAGGATGCAGAGTCCTATTTTTCTATGCCTTTATAAATACTGAAAAAGTCTGAAAAGAAATATGGGACGATATTTAAAGTAGTTCTATCTGGGTTAAAGTCTGTTGACAATCTCTGTTCTTTTTGCTTTTTTATATTTCTACCTATGTGCATAGATTATTCACGAACTCAGAAAAACATAACATGATTTTAAAAGTTACTAATGTCTGGCAAGCAAATTACTCAAATGCACATTTGTGATAGTCTTCCCTAGACCTCTGGTGACCGAGCCATCTATTCTACTCTATTTTTGCTTGTTAGTTGAAGATTTCATTATTTTGCCGCTTAAGTTGTATATTTCTAGTTACTTAAGGCACGGTGGTGGGAATGGGATGAGGAAGCAATTTCAACACCAGAAAAACAGGGCGTGCAGCCTCTTTTTCCTTGTCCCTTTGTCTCTCGAGTCTTTTGTTGTTTTCAGCACGGACTTTGATTCTGGATTTAAAGAAAAACAAGTGCCGGCTCTCCGCACGCCCTCTGGTGTCCCAGTGACGTATAACCAGACATAACCCACAAAGATCACTGCCATTTCCACACAGCACTCTCTACCCACACGGCGAGGCTCAGAGATAGGAATGTCTGGAATTTTAGGAGAAGGAATCACACACTAACAACTTTGGCAGGTTTATTCTTGAAACTATAGCGGCGTGGATACCGATTTTTTAAAAAAAAATTTAAAAATCCACTCTGGGAATTTAAAAAGATAAAGCCAATTCTCAAAACGTTTGGCACAGGTTTCTGGGTTCTAAAACTAAGGTTAATTTTGTTATATAATTTCAACGTAAATCAGTACTTTGGATTAATTGCAGATAGATTAGGTGAAGGGGTCTGGAAACATAGGTTTTAGCTTGTCTGCTGATAATGATTTCTGCCACTCTGAGCTTTATCTAAGGTATGATGTGAGAGTCCATACTGAAGGTCCTTTATATTTATAACTTCTTTCTATTGCATTTTTTCATCAAACTACATGTTTTTTAAAATTACATTTCTGCTAAAAAAAAAATCAATATAGAGAAAAGATATTTTTTGTATTAAATGTTTAAGGATCGATTGGATTCCAGGCATTACAGTTTTACTTGAATAGGTGGTGGGAAGGGAAAACTTTACCCTTTTAGGGTCTCATAGTGGGCCTGTGGGTTAAATTGACATAAGACAGATTAACAGGAGAAAAACATACAGATTTTTGCATGTACATGGGAGCCCCCATAGGAAAATGAAGACCCAGAGAAGTGGCAGTACCTAAATGCTTTTTTATACTAGGTTGAACAGAGACACAACTGTGGAAAAGTAACTAAAGTATATGGGGAGACTAAAGGAAGATAAGAGTTGTTTTAACAAGATCTGTTTGTACAGAATTCTCTTGGCCTTGACGCTTCGTCTCTGGTTATAAGAATGTTTTGTTCCTCCTGGTATAGGCAGGACACCCTAACACGGGAGTTTTATCTCTTGCTTTGAGAAAGAAACAGGGGAGGTCAGAGCTCTCTTCTTACACGTGCTGTTTCTTCCAAGTGCTTTTTGTTTAAAATAATCCATATGCCAAAGTGGCATATTTTGGGGTGGCATGTTCTGCTCCTCTTTATAGGTGATACATGTACACAGTATGAAACTTAAAAAGTACAAAGGGGTATATACAGAGGAAATTCTGTCTCCCATCTTCAGCCCATAGCTACAATTCTCAGGTGATGTCAGAGTTGGTCCTGCAGTTCAGCGAGGTCATCGAAAGCTTTGGGTTCTTTCTTCTTTTTCCTCTGGGACTTTCTTCTCTGTAACCCCTCACAAACTGACTTTTCTTTTCATGATTGTCACTTCATGATTACAAGATAGCTACTGCAGCTCCAGGCATCATTGCCATTTTCAAGGTTGGAGCATTAGGGAACAGGCAGCTGCAGTGAATTTTCCTTTTGAATTTATCCCTTTTAACAGTAAGAAAGCCTTTCCCCAAAAGCACTCTGTCAGTTGTTTTCCTTACATTTGGGTCATGAGGATGTTGGTAAAGTGACTATCTGGCAAAAGGGACTGGGTTGTGATTACAATATTGGTTTTTAGTATTCTAGTGTTCTGTTCTGTTTTTGAAAACTGAAACCTGATTAGTATAATACTGTTTTCCCTTAATTTAACAATAATGTGTTAATCAGTTTTATGTCTAGAGACACACCCAGAAAATTATATACGGCATTAAAATTTCAAGTCAAAGATACACATGTTTTGGAAACATCCTGACCACATCCATTCTCTATTTTAAATCATTTCGAGGCATCTTATTGTTGATTTAATTTAACTTTTCCTCATTATTAAAGAGGTTGAGTATCTTTTCATTTTTATCTGTCATTTGTACTTTCTCTAGAGCTAGTTCGGGTCCTAATTTTTTTCCAGAGTGGACTCCTGGGGGAGTCATTTTAGAATGGAAGGGCATCATTTAGAATAGCAACTGTGACGATGGTGATGTTGCCATTATCTCAGGATTACTAGGGGCAACCATATTTTTTAGTTTGCCTCTGACAAGCCCAGTTAGCTAGCTGTAGTCTTGGTGTATTTTATTTGTAGAATTCCATTCACTCTCATAAGTGTCTCCATTTTGATGAAAATTTTATGGTCATCTATTTGTAATATATATCAAAACACTCCAGTTGCCATTTTGCTCTGGATTCTCAATCAGTTGGTACAGGTTTATCATGAAGACTGGGATTTGGTCTGCTTCTTTCACTACTGTATCCCCAGAGCCCAGAACAGTGCCTAGTATACAATAAATGCTTAATAAATATGACTAAATCAATAAATAAGCTTATTGCTTGGAGTTTGGTGCATTGTTACCTGAGCAATTGTTTGCAAGGAATATGGAGGAATGATTTTGAGGTATACAGAATACGCATTTTGGGTTTTGATAGATATTATCAAATTGTTCTCCACAGGGGTTGAGCCAGTTTGCACTCCCACCAACAATATGTGAGAGCATCTGTTTCTTTAACCTTCATCCACATGGTATTATCGAAATTTTTATCTGTCAGTATGGTAGTTTTAATTTGTATTTCTCTTATTATGGAGAAGATTGAGTGTATTTTCATATGTTGAAAAGTGATTTGAAATTCCTTTCCTAGGAACTGTCTGGTCATATCCTTTGCCTATTTTCGGTTGACTTATTGGTCTTTTTCTTATTGACTTGTAGGAGTGAAAATAGTTGCTCCCAGTTTTCATGCCTTTTGAGTTTGTTTATCATTTTTTTTTTATAAGCAGAAAATTTTTAAAAGTCTGTATAATTAGCTTCTTTCCTCTTATAGCTTCTATCGTGCTCACAAAGGCTTTCCTTACTCCCACTTTATAAGATAATTCTCCCATATTTTCTTCTCATACTTTCAGCTTTTCAATTTTTCACAAATACATCTTGATCCATCTGGAATTTATTTTGGTGTAAGGTTTGGGATATGAATCCAATCTGATATTGTTTATCGGATATTCTACCTTTTCCCCATGACTGGGAACTCTGAAGGGTTTCTGATTTTCAGGGACTGCAGTCTCCATGGCCAGTACTTTTAACACTCTAGTTAAAGTTCTAAGGAAAGGAATTCAAGGGCAAAGCAGTCAGGATGACAAATTTAATCTGTAGTGTTATGTCTTACACTTTTTCATTTTGTACTAATACTACCCTGTGTTAAGCACTTGCTATGTTCAATATAAAATGCACAGAAAACTGTATAAAACATATACATAGAGTTTAAAAAATAATGGTAAAATGACACTTGTGTACCTGTTACCCAGGTTAACAAGCGAAACATTGCCAATAACTTGAAATTCCTTTGCGTACTCTACTTCAATCATATTCTCCACTCTCTTCCTCAACATGTGAGCACTCTCCTGATGTTTTGGTAATTATTCCTCGCTTCGCTTTATACTTTTACCACCTATACATATCTTTAGATAATAAATTGTTTATGTTTTTGACAATGGAGTGACTGGCACAACCATTGTGGCAAGCTCTCAAAAGATAAGCTGAACAGATCTCTGAGTCAAGTTTAGCTTCTGTGTTCCTGAGAGAATCCAAGATCTCCTTTTGGGGAGTCAAGGGTCAGGATCAAGAGTGAGTTCTGGGGAACACGGGATATACCACAGTTGAGAAACCTGGTAGAGCTGTTGTTTAGGCCAGATAATGGACATCTGCAGAAATACAGTCAGGGAGTGGGCAGCTCTCTACCTGCTGCTTTTAAGTTCTCTATGGCCTCTCTCATCCTCTCAAGAGGAATCAAAGTCAGCAACTTTTATGAGTTGAAGTGAATTTCCTCAGCTTACCCAGACAGCAGGCCATGGTGGATGTGTTAGTTCTCTATTGCCACAGAGCAAATTCCCACAAATGTAGCAGGTTAAAACAGCACACATTTATTATCTCACGGTGTCCACAAGTCAGGAGTCCAGCATATTTTAGCTGGCTCCTCTGCTCAGATCTCATAAAGCTGAAATCAAGGCATCTGTTGGCTGGAGGCTCAACCAGGGAAAGAGAGTTCCATTTCCAAGCTTTCTCAGGTTGTTAGCAGAATTCATTTCCTTGCAGCTGTAGGACTGAAGTCCCCATTGTCTTGCTGGCTGTTGGCAGAGACTCCTCTCAGCTCTTTTAGGTGGCCTTTAGGTCTTTGCTCAGCAGTTAGGATTAAAGGCAGTAGCTTGCAGGTGAAGTCCTATTGGCTTTTCCTTTGACCTTCACATTCTTGTTTAAGCCTTGGATTCTCTCTGTTAAAACCCTTCCTATGTGTGTACCTAGGGTGGCTTCTGTTTTCTTAGCCACACCCTGACGGATACAGTTGTTCTGCGTTCAGCATTGCTGCTGGGCAATATGAAAGCCATTTTGATTCCTAGTACTTTATATGCGATCTCTTTTTCCTCTCTAGGGGCTGGTAGAATCATCTCTATGACCCTTGGTGTTTTGAAATTCCACAATAATGTGCCATGAGTGGGTCTGTTTTCATTCTTGGGATATGGCTTTTGGGGAGTCCTTTCAACCTGGTGCTTCATGCCCTGCAGTTCTGGGACATTTTTCTGAATTGGTTACTTTTTCCTGTTTATATTCTTTGCTTTATCTTTCTGGAAATCTTCTTATCTGGATGTTGGACTTCTCAAGCTAGTTCTCTAAATAAGAAATCTTTAATTGCTATTTCCCATAGCTTTTGTCTTTTTTCTTTACTTCTGGGAGATTTTCACAAATGTATTTTCCAAACCTTATTTTGAGTTTTTAATTCTGTTAGCATGTTTAAAAAATTTTAGGTGTTCATTCTTACACTCAATTAAACTTTAAAAATAGCATTTAGTTCTTGTTTTATGAAAACAAAATATTCTTTTTTCTCCTTGAGAATATTTTAGAGAATGTTTTTGAAGTTTTTCTTTCCCTTCTCTTTCCTTAAATTTGCTTCCCCCCTCCTCACCCCCACCTTCTGTTTATTTGATTTCCAGTGTCTATACTATGGGCTTTTCTCAGATGCCTGGAAATCCTCGGTTGTCTGCTTCTGGTTATGAGTGAGAACCCAAAAGACAATCTGCAGTTCTGAGAGTGTGAGTAAAGCTTGTTCACTTCAGGAGCCTTCCTATCGGCGTCCTGAGTGATTATCCTCTACCCCCATGTCTGAAACTTTAGTTCTTTCCTTTTGAGTTACTCAGATTACTTGGAAAGTGTTTCAATTATCTACCTGGAGAATTAAAATTGGCTGGCAGTGTTTTGGGAGCGGAATAAGGAATGAAGAGAGTCGAGGGTCTCAGTATTCATTCAGCCTTCAGTGAACACACAGTTACTTAATGCACCTGATTTCAGCACAGTATCCATGATTTCAACCTCTTTCAAGCCCAGAGAACACCATTTTACCTTCTCCAATGAATAAACCATCAGTATTTTGCTGGTGTGGGAAAGGGGCATTGGCTTAGCTGTATGGAATGAGTAAAGGTCTCTAGGACAGCAGTCCCCAAACTTTTCTGGCACTAGGGACTGGAGCTCCTATGAGAATCTAATGCCTGATGATCTGAGGTGGAGCTAAGGCGGTGATGCTAGCGCTGGGAGCAGCTGCAAAGACAGATGAAGCTTCGCTCGCTCGCTTCCTGCCGTGCAGCCGGGTTCCTAACAGGCCATAGACTGGTACCAGTCCTTGGCCTGGGGGTTGGGGACCCCTGCTCTAGGGGATTAACTGCTGCCTCCTTATTTTATCATCTTCTTCCACCCCCAGTTCCAGAGCTCTCTGGTACTACTATCAGTTTCTAAGACCTTTGAAGATTCTGAGATGTTAATCAAAGTTCTCAGCTTTCCTCATGGCCAGATTAGATTTCAACTTTTGTTGGCCTACCATTAGTTACCTCTCATCTGTTTATTTTCTAGTTTCCAACATTTCTTGCTATTGCCTCTTCTTTTGTTCTCTCCAAACTTGTGAATTTTTTTTTTTTTTAAGAAAAGTCCATAGTCACAAAATGGCTGTTGCAACTCCCGACATCACATCCAAAACAGGAAGAAGGAAGTTTTTATTAGGAAGATAAATTATTCCAAAGTTAGACCACCCCTCATTCTGATTGGTCAGATATTTATGTCCACCCTTAAATCAATTACAGCAAAAGGGAGTGGAAACCATCTTGGTTTAATAGCTGGGACTGGGGGAAGAGACCACTATCTCGGAGCATATTTATTTTTGCCTTATGCCTGCACAAATTAGGGGCTTTGTGTTCTAGAAATGGCTGTGAAGTAGGCAACCAACATCATTTACTGTGTTCCTGATATAAGCACACTACATGTAACACTGAAGACTGTATTTTTAAAAATAATTTTTATTTTTAAATTACAGTTGACATACAATATTATATTAGTTTCAGATGTACAGCATAGCGATTAGACATTTATATACCTTGCGAAGTGATCACCCTGGTAAGTCTAGTACCCATCTAACACCATACATAGTTATTACAATATTGAAGACTACTGATTAGTTGACAACCAGTAGGCAAAATCAGATTGTCTTGAATGCCTCACAATTATGTAACATCATTTATGGTGATATAACATCTACTGGTGATATATTCACCAGTTGAACAGAGGTAGAGGATAAGGATGTTTTATGAGAATGAAATATATGACCAGAATTCACGAAAGTTTCAGTTTGGCTTTCAGAATAAAGTTAAGACAATGGAATAAAAATTTGATTTAATTCACAGCTAGAACCAGATAGATCACATTAATAATAATAGCAAGTCAAGACAGAAAATACTTCCAAAAGAAAAAAAGTGTATTTGAAGGTTTTTCTTTTTTGAATTTCTACTATGAAAGCAATGGTTCTCGGTGAAAGTCAGCTGACCTCTCTATATAGCTGAGGAGGTTAGCTAGTCCTGCTGTTTTTGATGAATTATTAGAAGACTCCCTCATTTAGAAAAAGCTATGTGTGTTTAAAATAACTCATTAATAATAAAACAGATTGTAGCTTGTGAGAAAGAAAATGAACAGATATACATAGTTCTTTTTGAAATATTTGTTTTGGAGTTCTAAAGGGAGGTGCCAGCTGGGTTCTTAGTCTCATGTAACAGAACCCACTCCAGCTAGTTTAAGTAGAGACATAATTTATTAAGGCCTAACTGCTAGCTCAGAGAAATTCTAGGAGGGTTGGAGTCATTCTGCTACATATGCATGGGAAAGAGAATGATGTACATCTGGCTGATGAGAAAATCATAGGAATGTTTTCCATTTCTATTTTTTCTCATTTATTTGTATGTCTAAGTTTTTACTATACAGAAGTATAATTTACTTATAGAATTAAATGTCGTGAGTCCTATAATCCAGATATAGAAAATAAAGATTTTTTGATAGATAATCCCAGGATATAATTTAAATTTCTGTAATGCCAGAGTACTCAATTAAATGTTAGTATAGCTTCTCAACAGTATATTTGGGGAGAATATTTTTAAAAAGTAGAGTTAATACTCGTTTTAATTAATTTTGTGAGAGACTAATGAAGTCACTGGAGGGAGAGTAAATGCTGGTTAAGGGTAAATGCAGCCCCTGGTTTAGGTTAGGTTGGGTGGGTGGGTTTTAACTATCATATTTTCTAATCATTTACAGGTCATAGGAATCCAAGGCACCTGGCCTGGCTTGGAGCAGATGGTTTGCCAGAGGCTGGAACTTTGAATCCTAGTCCAGATTATGAGTCTAGTTTAGGCTCCTGCGGTCCCTGAGGGAGGGGAGCCTTCTTGGAAGGCTCCTGGCAGTTGCTTCAGCTCAGAGCACATTCTGGCTGCCAGGCTGACATGCCTGTCCACTATCGCCTATGAGGGAATGCTTGGTGTTCCCGGACAACCAAGAGTAGAAAGAAAACGAAGATTCCCTGGGAGGTGCCGGTCTCCTTGAACATAAATGAGAATGTATGTGAGGTTTCGATTCTGTGTTTCAAAGCAAGTTGTAAAACTTGGAAAGCTTAAGTAAAGGGAGGGTCCGAGGATGCTTCCAGACTACCGAAACTAGCACGATACCAGGATTTAGCCATGGAAGTCATCTAGGAGTAAACCTTTTAAACAGAAAAAAAAAAGGTGATGTATTTTTCTTAAAATAGACCTGTCGATTCAGGACTTTTTTGTTTAAGGAATTTAAGACTTGCCCGTCTAAACAAAACTTAAATAGCATTTTGATTTCCAAAGGTTTATGTTCACTAACTTTTTTCAGTTTCAATAATGAGGATGATTGAAATATTTTTATTATCATAAAAATCGATTGCAGAAAAACATATTAAAATAATTTCCTCGCAGAGTGTTAATATTTTTTACCTCAAATTCCTGAAAATGTGAAAACATAACCCAATTTTTATTGTCTCAGTAATAAAAGAATAGTATTCTGTATAAATCTACTGCATTTCTATAGAGTTCTAAAGTTTGAATATTACAAAATGAAATGATCTAAAGATGAAAATAATTCAATTATTTTTTAATACTCATGTACTTCTTAATTGTGCAATATTATGAAAACATAAAGCTGAATGAGACAATTGTCTAGTGTCCCTGTTAACAGTGTAGGCCCCTAAGGGGAAATTTTGCTGAGAGCCCTGTGCCTTTGTTAACTGCAAAAGAGCCCCTCAGTTTTCCAGTAGGGCGAGGACTGTCTCCTTTTCACTGTGTTGTAGCAGTGGGGTAACTTTGACCCCGTTTGTTTTTTTTTTTTAGCCTTGCTAACAGAGGCTATACAAAACAGGACTCTGAGAGACATGGGTAACGTGGTTTGTGTGTCTTCAAGGTTGAAAATGGACATTATTTTATTTTGGAGGAGGAGTACTTCCGATTCCTCCAGATGCCCACCAACTCCAATGTCTGATCACGAGAACAGAATCAGCAAATATCGTATTTTTTCCTTTTCTGCTACAAAGGCCTTCTGGCCTATTCTCACAATTGATTATCAATGGAAAGTCTTGTACGAAGAATTGTGAATGATGTCACTCATGTCAACATAGTGCTCAGACTTTTAGCGGGAGGTAAAGAACTTCATTGACTTTAGCATCACTAGTGTTTTAAAAGGGACACAAATCAAGTATATTATTTCAAAAATCTAGAACTGCTTATTTGAAGTCAGAGCACAGAATAATGCTTTTAGATGTTAGCTCTCAGCTTGCTAGGGGAATCATTTGTCTTTCATCAATAGGTTTGGAAGGAAGGACACCTGACCATAATGAATAAAGAATACGCCACTAGGCTAAGACCATCAAAACACAGCACACACTTACACAAGAAAATAATTCTTGTACCAATTATTTGTATACCACTGTGTTCAAACTCTAAGCTCTGAAAAGAGAGAGAGAAAAAGAAATTGGTAACTGTGTCTCTTGGGCTGTCCACTCTTTCCTCCTATCTGAAGTTCAGGCCATCTTTGAGGGACTTAGGAAAATGTTGCTGTGAAGGTGGATTTATTTTGGCAGTCGGATTCTGCAGGTCTGACTGGCAGCCTGACTGGTAAGCCTGGCCAGGAGAAAATGCCTCAAGATATAGAGCATTTTGAGCTAGTAGTTAGCTTTTCTCTGTGAGTCAGTTTTCTCAGTGGTAAAATAGAGATAATAAAACTATTATAGAAAGATTAAATAAGATAATGCAGGAAAAGCACTGTGGAAGAGATTGCTATGTGCTGTCCAAACCGTTTCCTCGTCTTTCTGAGCACATACCTGGACTATTTTCCAGTCTCCTCTGAGTGAGACATGGCTACATGTTGAGTTTTGCCCAGTGGAATGTGGGCAGGGGCGATGATTGTCACTTTCAGGCCTGTTCTATAAAAACCTCCCAGGGGCAATCTTTAATGCTAATTTCTCCTTCTGGATGGCTGTAGTGGAGAAAACCTCCAGGGTTGAACTTGGGTACCATAGATTGAAGATGGTGAAGCCACAGGAAGGAACCTGAGCCCCTAGATCTGATGGAGGATAATTGCCTCACCAGTTATACTTACACTGATCTCTGATGTGAGTAAGAAATAAGCTTTATTATAACGTGGCTCAGGTTTAAGATTTATATGTTATAGCAGCCAGTGTTTAGTTAACTAACCCTGGTTCCTGCCTGCTTGCCTGATGGGAGGTAAGCAATATAAGACTAGCTAAAAAATGAAAAGAGAGCCTTACTCTGTGTCTTGTATGACACCACACTCTTAATCTCCTGTGTGAGGTTGACTCTGGATTTTAGCTCAAGCCACTGCATTTTGTTCACGAAACTCATCATAGTGCCAATAAATTCATGAACACATAGTCCTGGCATATAAATAAGTTTAATTTATGGACCTGGAACTTGGGAGAGAATGCTGAATTTAGAAATATAGATATGAGAGGTGTCATCTTTTGATGGTATTTGCAGGCCCAATTGCGGATAATATCATCCAGGGAGACTGAGCAAGAACAGAAGGAAACCCGAGGAACCCCGAGGAATTGCAAATTTGTGGGAAGTAAAAAAGGGAAGAAGAAAATGGGTGAGTGTAGAGTCAGGGAAGGGGAGTTTTCTGAGGAGGGGGTTGGGAATGTGCCCCCAGGTGTAGAGGGTCCAGTTAACCACATTCTCTGGTTCATGGCACACTATGAATAATTCATTGGTCTATGTAAGGCTTTGCTCTACTCATTTCTTTCTTTTTATCTCCATCACTACTCCCCTTCTCATTTCTGTTTTAATGCATTTGTGTGTGTTTGAAAAACATTTATTGATGCTTTTTATGTTTATTTTTAGCTTGTGTAAATGATGCATTAAAGATCTCATTCCATTTATTTTTCTCACCAAACATTAAGTTTGAAGATCCACCTACGTCTGTTGTGAGATATATATATATATATTACCCATAGTTTTTAATTGCTGTAAATACTCCATGATGCACATTGTTAGGGGGAGGCTTTCTAAGAAGGCAACAGTATTTGACAGATGTGGCAGAGAGAGTCAATAAGAAAGGTTAAAAGTTGGGGAATTTGGCAGTGTGGAGGCCAGTGGTGACCTTTGCTTGGGGCAGTTTTGTTGGGGTTTTGGGGGCAGAAGTCAGACTGCAGAGAGCGGATGGAGTGTTTGGGAGAAGAGCAAATAGAGAGAGTGAGTATAGACAGCCTTTGAAAGAAGCCTGGCTGGAAAGGGAAGGAGCAAGGGGATGCTGATTTAAGAAAGGGTTTGGAATTTTTAAGCTTTGTTATCCAAATAATCCATAGTCATTGGAAAAAAAGTAGAAAATTCAGATGAGAAAAAGAAAAATAACAAAATGGGCAGTGCATTCATTTCCTAGGGCTACTGTAACAAATTACCACAAATTGGGTGACTTGAATGAACAGAAATTTATTTGCATAGTTCTGGAAATGTAGTCCGAAATCAAGGTCTCCGCAGGGCCACGCTCTCTCTGAAGGCTCTAGGAGAGGATCCTTCCTGATGAAATCTCGCGTCATCAGGCTCATCCTGTGTCTCCACGCGGTAGACATTAGTCACTCAGTAGCCATCTTGGTGATCAGATGACAGTCATGGTATCCTTGTGCTTGTGTTCAAGTCACCCTTATTTTACTTCTCAGTGGCCCCAAAGTGCAAGAGTAGTGATACTGGTAATTCGGATAGGCCAAAGAAAAGCCGTAAAGTGCTTATGGAAAAGGTGAACATTCCTGACTTAATAAAGAAAGAAAACAAATCATATGCTGAGGTTGCTAAGATCCAGGGTACGAATGAATCTTCTACCCGTGAAATTGTGAAGAGGGAAAAACATATTCCTTCTAGTTTTGCTGTTGCGCCTCAAGCTGCAAAAGTTACACCACAGAATGTAATAAGTGCTTAGTTATGAGGGAAAAGGCATTGAATTTGTGAGTGGAAGACGTGAACAGAAAATATTTTCCAACCGATGAGCCTGTATGAAGACTTCAGCAAGGGATCTTCTGAAACGAGGGACACCCAGCCATTTACTGCACGTAAGGGATGGTTGCACAGATTCAGAAATAGATTTGGCATTTGATCATCTCACATCATCATCATCATCATCATCATCATCATCATCATCAGAAGGGTGAGTACAGTACAATAAGATGTTTTGAGAGACAGTGAGAGAGAGAGAGGTGCCATATTCAAACTTACATTATATTTCATTATCAGTTATTGTTCTTAATTTATTACTGTGCCTAATTTACAAATTAAATCTTATCTTAGGTATGTGTGTATAGGAAAAAAATCATAGTATATACATGTTTGGTATTATCCGTGGTTTCAAGTGTCCACTGGGAGTCTTGGAATGTATTCCCCACAGATAGGGGGGCTACTATAGTTCTGTGCAGACTCTAGCATATATGGCACTTGCTAGTTAGCCCTTGTGTATGGGATTTCATACCTTTTAGGTGTTAAGTACCAGAAAACTGAACTCAAACTTATCTAACCTTTTAGAGAATTTATTGGCTTATGTCACGGCAAAATTCAGAGAGAGAATGGCCTTCAGGGTTAGTTCGATCTAGGAGCTCGATGATGTTACCCAGAACTTAGTTTGTCTCCATTTTTCAACTCTGCCTTTCATGATGTGACCTTTATCCAAAGGCTGTCTCTCCTCATGGGTGCGTGATGGCTGCCAACAGCCTAGTGCCACCGGGGCTGTGCTTAGAGAAGCATGGAGTTATGTGGGAATGTATCAGTCAAGATTCTTTGGAGGCAAGGTTTAGAAACACAGCTTAAACCAATTGAGGCAAAAAGGAGAACTTATTGGAAAGCCCACATTGAGAAGGGTGGGGGCAGGAGGTATCAGGGGTCACTAGATCTACAGACTTTGTTGCTACTAGATTTTTTTCCCTCATCAATCTCTTAACCTTGATTTTCTCTGTGTTGCTCACTTCTTTCTCTTAGAAAAGCTTTCTTTACACAGCATGAAATATGGCCCCGGGCAGCTTCTGAGTCTCACTCTCTTGGCCTCACCACCAGAGAATAAATCTCTTTGTTTAGCTTCAGTAACAAAAGTCCTAAGGAAGATCCTGATTGGCTTAGCTTTTGGTATGAGTCCATTCCTTAACCAATTAACTGTGTCTAGAGAGGTAGGATAGTGTAAAAACATATTTCACACTACAGCTTCATGATGGTTAAATGATAAACTAAAATGATTGATACTGAATGCTTTAATATTCCCTATACTTGTTATCTATCGTGGTGTAATAAGTTGCTCCCAAACTTAATGGCTTAAAACAGCAGTAAGAATTTATGATCTCACATCGTCTCTGTGGTTTGAAATTCAGGACTGCCTTTGCTGGGTGGTTCTGGCTGAGAGTCTTCCCTGAGTTTGTGGTCAAGATGTTTGCTGGGGCTGGAGTCATCTGAAGACTTGACTGGGGCTGCAGGATTGGCTTCCAAGTGAGCTCACTCACAGTTCCTCCACTTGTGAGTTTCTCCACAGGTAGCTTGAGTGTCCTCGTGACCTGGTGGCTGGCCTTTCCCAGGGTGAGCAATCTAGAAGAGTACAAAGTGAAAGTCACAATATCTTTAATGGCCTAGCCTCAAACGTCACATTTTATCATTTTTGGAATAACATTTTCATTATACAAATCAGCTCTGTTCAATGTGTGGGGGGAGACTACACATGGGTGTGAGTCCAGGAGGTAGGACTCAACAAGGGGCCATCTTGGGCTGTCTTAGGCTATTACCACATTCCCTAAAACACATCCTATAGAATTGGGATATTAAAAGTTGTTATATGATGAAAGGACTTAGTAGTCAAGTCAGTTTGAGAAAGGATGTTAAACCAAGTTAAATAGGTTTCTTTCCTGTATTGTTTCCAAGAGCTTTTAGTATGTTGTTAACTGCTTTGAATTCCTGAAAGGGGAGTAGGGTAAATAATACCACACTTTCTTTCTCATTCTCCAACTTTTCCTCCAGTGGGCCCTTCTCCTCTCCTCCTCCACCTACTTCCTTCCCTCCAAAAGCATATCAGAACGCTGCCTGTCTCCTGTTAAGAATGTATGTTTCTGGCAAAGCAATACATTTTCATTTGGAATTGCTCATCCTTGATCCTCCAACGCCTTCCTATTTATTTGGGCAATGCACATCAAGAAAACCTAAGAGTAAAGTAAAGGAACCCATTTTCTGGTGAGGTGACTGGTCAGTTTCTGAAGAAATTCTGCAGAGAAATTTTATAAATCTCTCTATGTCGGTGATGGTGTTGAGTGATATTGAGTCACGTAGTGACAAATACTGTTTGAAAGCCAGCAATTATTCATATAAGAAAGTTTGGGTCCCTTTTTAAAGACATATTTGTTGGGCGAAACACAAGGTGTGGGTAAAATCTTGTGTTTTGGGTTATTGCCAGTAAATACTGAACCTTTCAGTTTCGAGAACTTCCCCACCTCTTCTGTCTAAATAGGGTTTTTTGATTGTCGTTTCTTTTGTTTAAATTATTTGTCATAGCAATGGCCCAATTTATTTAAAGTGTTTTGTCACATTTGTGTAAGCTGGTTACACCATCTTGAATTATTTAACTCAGTATAAACAGTGAGGTGGTAGATATGTGAAAGCTCGTATACCATATGTGTTTATGGAAATGTGCTTATTGAGATACTTCCAAGCACAGCATCTGCTCTTATGCATCTTTTATAATATTTTGCATCAAGCTCATGCAATAGTTCATCTTCACCATCTGATAATTTTTCATTTAAGAAGTTTCCCCTCATGTTTTTTGATAAATGGCCATTTTTAATATTTTGGAGCAAATAAGCATCTAAATGAAATACAAGAATGATCAATAAAATGTTTTTCTTGAGATCTTTAGTTTCCATTATCCAGTGCATACTTTTTAGAAAGAGCTGAAGGCTGTATATTGAGAAGAGTAAGGTCTTCTGGATAGTATCTCAAATGGAAAAACTTAAGTTTATTTGACCTGTGATGCATGTGGACTTGTAGGTCACATAAAGCCTGCTGAGAATAAAGTTCTCCTTTCCACCGTCCTCTGAATTGAAAATTTGGGCTTACTCTGGATTCCTGTTTTTGTACTCAAAGGGAGTTGCACAATGTCCAGTGTTACCTAATGGCTTCTTTTAAATTGCAAATCCACCTTAAGATCCTTTGGTTGTCTCTATGGAGAGAAAACTTACTAAGTCTCCAAATACAACCCGGCAGAGACCTCTATGTGCACAGCTACTGATTTCAGAAAATAATTAATCATGCAGTAGGCTAGTGTTCATCTACCTTCACTAGCACTTGAAACAATCTATTATTAGTAATATTTTCTAAGTCTCAAAACCAGAGAATCAGCTCTATCTAGGGGACCAACTTTTAAAAAAAATTTTTAAATTTTTTATTTTAATTAGTTTCAAGTATACAGTCCATTGGTTAGACATTTATATAGTTTATAAAATGATCCCCTTAAGGGGACCAACTTCTTAATTTACTAAAACATACATTGGTTCTAATACAGTAAAGGAAGTGCAACCACCGTGACTATACAATCTGCTGCTTTTAAAACTAAGAGAGATGTCCAAGGGTCTCCAAATGTATACACCAAGGTCTCTCTAGCATGGTGTGCAAATCAC
>NW_011888897.1:5911659-5917818 GCF_000151845.1 Pteropus vampyrus | reverse complement strand
CACCTAGGAAGACTAGGTGCTATAGGTGTAAAAAATAAAAAATAAGGGATTGTAAGCTGACAAGGTCCATGCAATCCGTGAGGTCAACCAAGAGTTGCCTCACCTAAAAAAAAAAATAAAATGAAAAAATAAAATAAAAAATTGAGTAAATAATCCCATAGGAGGTAGAAAGATATTGCAAAACTGCTATGGGAGGCATGAGGATGGGGGACCATTTTTGGAAGCATTGCTGTTTGCAACAGGGTCTTTTCCATCTGAGTGGCATTGTGGGAGATTGGGATGCACTCTTATCTTTTCCCTTAATCAACTCTGTGACTTTGGATAAAATATAAATAATGGCCCATCTTCCTCAGTAATAAAATGAGAACAGTAATAAATATCTCACAGAACTTATGCCGGGATGATGAGTTCCTTTTCCATAACAGTTGAAATACCAAAAACTTACTTATCTGAATCAATTTCAGATTGGTGAGTGTGGGGATGGGGGACTCATGGTAGATGGATTGATGTACTAAAGAACATTTTATAGTCAGTGCCTTCAAATGTTTCGAGTTGTAGGTGATAAATATATAGGGCTGAGCAATGTGGGGAGTGAGTTGTGGTAAAGCAGTAGGAACTGATGAAAATAGCCCTTGATGAGTCATAGCTGAAGTCAACTTTCTATTCTTTCTGTGTCTTATTATGCGTTTTATGAGTTCTGAGGCCTTTATTTCTCCTTCTTTTCAATCCTATCATCTTGGAGCTCATAAAAGTGAGTAAACTCCAGACGTAATTCAACATATCTTAGATATAGGGAAGTATGTATTTAAGGAAGTTCGGAAAAATTTTATAATTTGATGTGGAGCTCCGAAAATACTGTAGGATGGTTTCCTAAGCAGACTTGCCTGGTACCAGCAAGGTGACCTGGAGTGGGAATAATACAGCTAACATCTATTGTGTACTAGCCAATGGGTAGGCACTGTGTTAAATGCTATCTCATATAATCAGCCCTGAAATCTCTAAGATTGATATTGTTACTAAAATTCTTATTTTATAAATGGGGAAACTGAGGTTTGGAGAAGATAAGTAACTTGTCCCAGCTCAAATAAGTAGAGATTAAATAACTCGTTCCAGATCATCAAATGTCAGTTTGCCCCTAGAGCATGTACTCCTAATCTCTTTGTTATGCTATATAAATGCTAAAAATATACAGACATACAGGAAGGGGAAGCATGCCCCTGTATGATGCAAGAGAAAGAACTTGGTCTTTGGAGTCTGGAATGTCTATTATAACCCTGGCTCTGCCACTTAGAGACTATCGACCTTAGGCAAATGACTTAAACTCTGTGAACCTCAGATTTCCCATCTGTTAAATGGATGCAGTGACACAAACATCATAGCAGTCCTGTGAGGTTAAATAAGATGTATCCTGTACAATGTGAGGTACATGGGAAATAGCCTGCATTGTACCAAGTATTTCTCCTGAGGTAACTTACTTAATACTTACAATAACCCTTTAAGGTAGGTATTCTTATTATCGCTGTTACTTTACAGGTGAGAAAACTAAGGTTTAAAGACGTTAAGCTTTTCCGGCATCACACAGTCAGCACATGGCAGAGCAAGAGTTCAAACTTAGAAAGCCTGATTCCACAGCACAAGCTCTCATTTACTTTTACTGTCTTCCTTCGCCTTGTGAAAAAGAGTTGGGAGCTAGAGTTAAATACAAGCCTGAGAAGATCATGCAAGTATAGCAGCTGGTGAAAAAGCCAGTTTGTATTTAGGGTACATTCATACAAAAATAGGGTTCAGTGCATCTGATATATTCTGTGCTGTTCAGACTGCGTCTGGAATAGTGTGTGCAAGTTTGGATGATGCTTCTTAACACTACTAACAACCTGGAAATGACTATGATAATGAGAGAGGTTGGAAGTGATCTCAAGAGAGGAATAACTTTAAATATTTTGGTTCAATGAAGGCCTGAAAGGGGTCAGAGAGACAGATGTTTTGGGGAAAGGCTAACTGTCCAGAAGGTTGACAGTACCTTAGTATAATCACTGTGGGCCCTTACCTTGTTCCCAGACTTGCAGGTCCAATTATTTCACTGTATCAATTAATTAACATTCAGAGTTGATCATATTCTTGGCAATTGACTCACACTAACCAAATCTCTGAGACTGAGGCATTAACCAGAATGCCAATTAACTGCTTAGAATTAGGAACATAAGCACCAAACAGATTTTATATATGTATTTCCTGATAAGAGCATATTTTTTCCACCAGGTGGTCTTATATTTTTCTGTCAAAATGTATGTAACACTGTGAGAGGCTAACTTGTTAGCTTTCAAGTAGGAAAAAATTGTAGGCCCTTGACAGTTTCTGACATAGGGTGATGGTCAAAAGTTATGTCTCATTGATTTATAACTTGATTTTATTGACACGATTTATATTATTAACTGAATTTATTCTTATGAACAATATTTCATACGTTGTTTTGAACTTTTGTATTTTGTCTTCAAATGCTTGTTTATATTCTTTATCTGTTTTTCAACTGGATTATTTTTAATTGAATGGAAGATTTCTTTTTTTTCTACAGTGAAAGGATTTTTAAAAAATTATGTGTAACAATAGGCAAAATTATTTAAAGTCAATAAATTTTTATTTAAGGAATTTTACATGTTGTGATTCCTTCCGCTGCCTATCAAGATTGCCTTAGTTCCTCTAAACTTGAGTCAAGTTAGCCCTTTTTAGAAGAACCTATGCTTAATCCACGGTTGTCCTGTTAGTCAGACCATAATTTTTTTAGTTGGGCTTCTTTTATCTCCACTTCAATATGGACATACTGATGACATGCTTCCAACATTTCCCCACCTAGAATTTTTGGGAACTAACTTCTTCAGGTAATTTACTTTAGGGTCACTTTAGGGTCAAAGTAGATGAATTTACATGGTTCTCAATTGCAGAGATCCTTTAAACATGAATGAGTTCAAATCATATTCACTCCTAAGCTCTCACACCCAAGAATGGTATGGACTATGGGATTTTTTGTCTTCCAAAAGACAAAAAAAAATTAACCTTTAGGCCTTTTTAACTTTTAGCAACCCTGTCTTGTAGTTCTTTATCACAAATCTAACAGATATTTCTCTGAGTAAGGCAAAACCACATAGTTACTCTATGAGGCATTTCCAACAACGTGGGGCTATAGAAAAGCCCAGTGGAGATAGACATCACTATTGGGTTGTTTTTTATTAACTGATAGGTTCATTATACAAATACATATGTATATAAAATATTCAGCTATATTTAGATAATTTAGATAAAATGAGATATATATGTATATGCAATAAAATAAAATAAGGCATAAAATTTTATTTCAGTTGCAAATATTTTCTTTCATAATTTACAATCTTTTGACTTTGTTTATATGTCTTCTGCCATACATATAATGTATCTGGATTTTATGTTTTGTCAAGATAGCTTTCTCCTCCTAAGATTATAAAAGTTTTCTCATTTTTTCTTTCACTCTTTAAAAAATTTATATTCCAAATACGACTGAAATTTATTCATTCTTAAGTATAGAGTGAGGAAGACATTTAATTTTACTTTTTTCCAAATAGATAGCTCCTTGTCCCAACACCATTTATTAAATAGTCTGTTGTTTCCTGACTGATTTTAAGTGACTCATTTATCATATCCTAGGATTATATATATAAATGAATGTATTTTATTTTTCTGGGCTTTTGGTTCTGTTCTATTGATTTCTTTGCCTTTTCTTTTTATAATGCCATATTATTTCACTTACTGTGACTTTACAGAATATTTCTATATCTCATGAAGTACTTTTTTGTTCTTTTTCTAAAAATCTTGACTTTTTTGGCACATCTCATAGATATACTTTAGAATTAGCTTGCCAATTCTATAAAAATTTTTTAAAAATTTTGATTAAAGTTGCATTGCATTTATTATTTAATTTGGGGAATAGTAATATCTGTATGATATTGAATCTTTTTATCTAGGAATATCTTTTATGGCCTTCATTAAAATTATATGGTTATCTTCAATAGATTTCATGCTTTTAAGTTTTTTTCTTAAGTAATTCAAGGTTTCTTTGGAATTGAATATAGCTTTCCTCTCTATTACATTTTCAAATTACTTTTTGCTTATTATAGGAAAGCTGTAGAATTTTATATGTTAATTTTATTTCTACCTTTCCAAAAATGTTAATTTAAACAGATATTGTGTGATTGGCTTGGATTTTCTAGATATATGTCTATCAATATTCATATTTATTTATTTTTTCTGATCTTTTTGTGTTGACCAGTAACTCTAGGACAAAATTATTGACCCTAAAAGTAAGTATCATTATATCTTGTTTTTGACTTTAATGGTGATGTAGTCTAATATTTTACTCTGCAGAATGATATTTGGAAATTGGCAAAATGATGATAATTGTTGAAGATGAGTGGTAGGTACATAGAGTTCATTAATCTATTTTCTTTATGCTTGTATACGTTTTAAAATTTCCATCATAAAGAGTTAAATAGAAAAATAGAGTTGAATTAAAAAAAAGAACAAGGCTAGTTTTAGGTCAAAACCCTTTTTTAAATTGAAGTTGTATCCTTTTTCCCCCCCTAGCTTATTGTAAATTTTTTATTTGAAATGGGAATAGAATTAAATGTGTTTTCAAAAAAATATTTTTGAAAGAAAAACTGTAACAAGGTCCACCCATCTCAGAAGACTAAGTGAAAAAGTATGAGAATTTCAATATAAAAAATTGAGAAGTCATTCTCTAAATATTTAGACTGGCTTCTCCCTCTTTTCATCAACTTACAGTTTTCAATAACAGTAGAAATGTCTCTAGGGCCTACGGCATGCCGAAAAGACAGAAGGGACTAAATAATGCATCATTGCTAGAAGGGTTTTTTTGGGAAAGAGATATGGGTCATGGCAGCTGTATTGAACTGCCAAGATCCCCCCTCCAGGACATTTATCCCCCCAGCTGCTGGGATTATAGTTGGCTGACACTTTCTAGCTGCCAACCCTTTCCATGAATTGCCTGTGGCTGAAGAGAACCACTTTGTTCAAGCTTCTACCTGCTTCTCAGGAGCAGCCGCATCCGAAGACTGGCCTGTATGGGGCTGTAAAATCCCAGCATCTTTGCCCAGCTCAGGGCAGTTGTCGGCAGGGCTGATTCCTTCTGAGGAAAGATTTGTTCCAGGCCTCCTGGATGGCCGTCTTCTCCCGGTGTCTCTTCACATCAGTTCCCTCTACATGTGTTTGTGTCTGTGTCCAAATATGACACCAGTCATATTGGATTAGGAGTCCACCCTACTCTAGTATGACCTCATCTTAATTTAAAAAATGACATCTGTAAGGACACTGTTTCCAAATAAGGTCACATTCTAAGGTTCTGGGCGTTGGGACTTCAGTATATGGATTTTGGGAGGACACAATTCAGCTGATAACATAGTGTCACTTCAAGTTTCTTTCCGATACCTTGGCCCTTCCTCTATAAGTTTCCTCTGCACTCCAGTATCCTTTTTCTTCTAGTATCGAGTCACTTTCTAATTTTATAGTATAATATTTGTGGGCAATTAAATTGGAATATATATTCTTTCCTTTTTTTTTGATGGACTAGCCCGGCTTTGAAGATTTCTTACTTTCTTTTTACATCGATTTAATTTTTCCTCTAGGGCCTTCCCCTTTCTCCTAAAGAATTCTTTCTCTTCCTCTAGAGTCTAACCTAATCAAACAGTGTTGTTTTATTTTTTGTTTTTTCCCCCTCTGTTCTCACTCTGCTAATAAAACTGAAACACGTCTTTTAAAATCAATGCATTTGTTTCCTTATTTCCCGAGCAAAACTGATTCCCAGAGACAGTGTGCCAGATAGAGGCCTTTTAAATTATTCTTTCCTTTTCGTTTTAAAATTTCATTCAAAACATTTTTTAAAAATTGTGCTAAAATACACATAATATAAAATTTATCATCTTAACAATTTTTCGTGTACAGTTAAGTAGGGTTAAGTATTTTCACATGTTGTGAAAATTGTTTCACAGTCATTTCATTGAGTTCCTCAAGCCAAAAAGATAATATGGCCCCCTGTAAAATGAATCCTTACATCTTTTTCTTCTCTAATTTTTTTTATTACAAAAAATTTTAGATATAAGGAAAAGTTGAAAGAAA
>NW_011888897.1:5859479-5910629 GCF_000151845.1 Pteropus vampyrus | reverse complement strand
CCTGAGGGAGAGTTTTAGTGTTTAGGACAGACTCACATACCCAGAATTGCTACTTCACATTCTGTGAGCCCCCCATTAGTGCAAGCAGAAAAAAACCCCACATAACTGGGTACTGTCTTTTAAAATAAAATTGAAATATAATTTAATTACAGTAATATTTATCATTTTCAATATGTAGTTGGATGTTTTAACAAATTAGAAAATTCTGTGATCACTATCACAATCAATATTTAGAACATTTTCATCACCCCAGGAGGCTCCTTCCTATGCTTTTGCAGTCAATCTCTTCTACTATCCACTCTTACCCCTAGACCCTGACAATCCTGATGAGATTTCTATCCCTGAAGTTTTGCTTCTAAAATGCTATATAAATGGAGTTGTGCAGTATGTCATTGCATACATCAGTGGCTTGTTTCTCCTTATTGCTGAGTTGTATTCCATTGCGTGGATATGTCACAGTTCACCAGTTGCTGGACATTTGGGTTGATTCCAGTTTTTGGCTATGAAGAATAAAGCTGCTGTAAACATTTGCGCAAGTGTTTGCGTGGAGTTATGTTTTCATTTCTCTTGAGTAAATTCCTAGGAATGTGATTGTTGAATCATATTGTAAGTATATGTTTAACTTTGTAAAGAAATGGTATACTGCTTTTTAAGACATTAATTCCACCCAGTAGAAGAACATGAAGCAATGTATGTTATACTCTAAACACTCACAGGGCAGGTTAATTTCCTACCTGGGGATGAGTAAGTGATGAATGGGGAGAGAGGATATGACTTTAATATGACTTTATTGTAGTGACTCAAAACTCTGAGTGGTCATTAGAATCTCATAGGAAGCTTTTATAAAATTTGATGCTATTGCCCCACTCTCTTCAGTATTAATAGGTTTTTGGTGAAATCTTATATTTTTTAAAGAGCCCCAGATGATTCTAATTATAGCAAGGCTTGAGGACCACTCTA
Organism: Pteropus vampyrus; assembly: GCF_000151845.1. Lineage (NCBI taxonomy): Eukaryota > Metazoa > Chordata > Mammalia > Chiroptera > Pteropodidae > Pteropus > Pteropus vampyrus. The sequence continues at coordinate 5,909,669 of NW_011888897.1, read as the reverse complement.
GTGGAAGTTCCCTCATGGAACCATGGTGCCTGTAAAATAGACATGGCTTCTTGATAACCAAGAGGCCATTTCATTGATGAAAGAGAATCAGTAATATGATAAAATCAGTTGTAACTTTCATGGTATTGTATGAAATAGTATAAAACTAATAACATTTTAGGCTCTAAATATATTTTTAAAATATATATCTTCCACGAATTTTTAAGAGAACTGTAATTCTGAAGTACTTAGGCCACTGAAAAATCTAATTCAAAATGTTTCGTGTTCTCATATAAAAACCTCAGCTCTCCTACTCCTTTTCAATATTAAATATATAAGGAGACTCGCAATGATTTTTTTTTGTTGTTGTTAACTCTGCTGAGTTTCCCAAGGATGTGGCCTTTCCTGATTGGTTGAATATATTCTGTTAGGATAAAGATTATTCAGTTCTAGATGGCACAATTTCTTTGAGAAATTCTAAGCTAATTTTAGACTCTGATTCACAAAACAAACTACTGTTTAGTTCTTTTGATTTGATTTGAAAGGGATGCCTTTTAAAGCATCTTTTATATTATTGGACCTGTTTGAAAACTTCTTACCTGTATCATGTTCTTTGGGCTTAGTTCTTAGTTTAGAATGTCAACTTCACTCTAAAAAGCGATGAGTTGTCAAAGTAAAGTGTTAATGATTCAAGAGGAACATCTCTAGGTTTCACAGATGGCTTTCTCATTGTATTTAGAGGTGAAATACAGACTCCTTCAGGGTGATACTTTCCAAAAACAAAATGAAATAAACTGACAGATAATAAAAAAATGAAAAGCCTCACTGGGCACAGGAAACTCTGAATTGGCTGGTCTGGAGAGTTGAAATCTGAGGATAAATTAATAGATAGCATGTTTTGAAATGTCTTTCCATGGAGCATTTACAACGCAAACTGAAGATTACTTATGATTGTTTTGAATTGCCAATGCTACAGAAAAGGGCAAAAGAAAAGAGGAAAGAAAAAAGGAAGATTCTTTATTCTGGAAATTACAGTAGCTCATTGATTAAGAAAGAAATTAATTACTATACAAATATTATTATAACAATATCAATGGTCTTTAAGTAAGAAAAAAAACGCACTCACATTCTTGCTATCTCCAAATCAATCTGTTTTCATTTTTTAGGATTCTTTTGTTCCATTGATTAGTAAAACATTGTTTATTCGCCATTTCCAAACTCTAAGGCACGCAGCTCAGGTTTTTTGTTTGTTTTGTTTTGGTATTATAATATTGCCATGGAAATCTTTATGCAACTTTAGGAAAATCTTTTGGATTATTTTCTTAGAATAAATACAAGGAAATAGGATTTCTGAATCAAAGTACGTAACATTTTAATAGTTCTTTACTATGTTAACTTTTCTTTCAAAAAGTGTTATCAGACTTTTTATTCTCTGCAGGTACAAGGGCACTACCTCACCAATCCTAGGTATTCTAATTTGAATTTGAATTGCTATAAAATGGTGCCTCATTATTTTAATCATTATTTCTTTGATTATTAGAGGGAGTGAACATTTTCCCTCTATTTGTTTTTACTAATTGTAATTTCTATATTTTGATGCAAACTTTGATTGTCTTATATTCATTTATGTCCAGGGAGTAAAGAAATCAGGGCAGATAGAGGTAAAGTTTTACAATAGTTGTATTGTTAAATGGTGTGTGTGTGTGTGTGTGTGTGTGTGTGTGTGTGTTTGTGTGAAACAAACATTTTCCCACAGAAGAATTATATGGTCTTTTCTGAGAAGCATTAATACCCTTAGATTGCTGGTATCCATGAGATCCAACTGTGTAATAAGAAGGACATAGGAAGTGCGGCATTTCATGGGAAATTTAGTTGCAGGGAAGTAACCGACTAGTTTATTCACATCGAGAATAATTTTGTTTTGTTTTGGTTGCTTGAAATTAATTGGTTATAAATAGAAGTCTAACTAAAACATAGGTCTAGGAAAGAATAAAATCTCACAATGGTGCAACTGTTGCTAAATAATTTCCTGTTTGCCCCCAATCTGGCCAATTTCAGAAGGATTGAGGAGATCTCATCTTACAACATGTTATAACAAAGAAGGAGGGGTTGAGAAATCATACTACTTATTGCTACATGCCTGGAGTACTTACAATAACTAAAGATTGTCTGGGATGTCCTCAATTCAAATATTCTATTTTGTTGATCTGTGTTCACTGCTACACTTGTTGGATCACAGGTTCCAACTTCTATTCAAAAAGTAGAGTCACCATATGAATTTGCAACAGATTCCTAGCTGGTGTTCTCAACCCCATTCTTCTCTTCTAATCCATTTTGCTTCTCTCTTTCTTTTTTAAAAAGAATACTTTTATGTGCCAGAAACTTAGTTTCAGAAGCTCTACTAATTTTCTATTACACATTGCAACAAGCCTAAACTTTTTCCAGCTTTAAAGACCCCACCCTCCTTAGGTGACGTTCGCCTGCTTCCTGGACACTCATCCTTTACTCTAGTCAAGTACCTCTGGTCTCTTTTGCTTGGAATGCCTTGTTCATTCCCACTGTTACACCTGTTTCCTTTCTGTCTTAGTCCATATGGGCTGCTAAAACAGGATATGATAGACTAGAAGACTTATCAAAAACATAAATTTATTCCCCACAGTTCTGGAGGCTGGGAAGTCTGAGATCAAGGTGCTGGCAGATTTAGTGTCTGGTGAGGGCCTGCTTCCAGGTTCATAGACATATCCTCACACAGTGGAAGGGGCAAGGGAGCTTTCTGGGGTCCCTTTATAAGAGTACTGATCTCATTCACAAAGTCTCCACCCTCAGGACCTAATCACCTCCCAAAGGCTCCACCTCCAGATGCCCTCACGTTGTGGATTAAGTTTAAGCATATGAATATTCAGTCTATGGCACTTTCTGTGCCTAATGCTTACTTCCTGGGATGCTTTCCCTTCTTTCATCACTTAAAACCAGACTCACTTGTCAAATCCCAGCTCAATTCTGACATTAAAAAAACAAAACTCAAATAGAGCTTATCCTCTCGGGGAAGTTTGGGTCCCATTGCACAGGTAAGTCTTTGGACAGGATCTTACCATCCAAAGGCAGCTTTAGCCTGTCGGAAACAGTTTTCTCTGGTGGTTCTCTTTAAGTGTGAACTGGTTTTTGTTGTGCAAGTGCACATCTATTGGGTGGCATCCTGTTTCTTAAAGGATCCTAGATGGGCCCCCACATATGTGATTGGTATATTCAATGTACTGGCCTTGGATGCTGTGCTAGAAGGACACCACTTTATTCTTTCTCGCCACTGCCCTCACATGAAAGCTTCAAATAAACTCCATTCCAAGCTTATTCTGTTATGGAGATTGTGTTTGAGCAACTTGAGGCAAGGAGCAAAGCTCATCCATTGTGACAACACCAGCCCCAACTTGGAGCCTGTCACATAGCAGGGACTCAATGAATGAATGAGTGATTGAACGATTATTATTGTGCCCAGAATGGCTTCCCTGTGGCTTGCACAAAGCAGTCTTTGGGATGATTCAAAATGATTTAAATCCCTTCTTTACAGAATCGCCTTTAACCACATAAAGCTATCCTGTCTTAATTAAGTCTTTTCTTTTCATCAGATATATTTTCAATCTCCAAAGAATATTCCTACACATCGATTGCAACACTTTCTAAACTTTAGTCTTACGATAGCCTCCTAAGGAATGTTTGGTTTTCTGGAATGTGTTCAGCCTGAGGGCGGGCCGGAAGTGATTGTGTAACAATTGCAGAAGTCTGTGGTCTGAATCTTTCAAAAGTCTTATCTCAGCAGCCCAGACTCGGGACTCTGCCAATAGTCACAGCTTCTCTGTTTCCCGTTGTGTAGTCTGCAGAAAGCCCCGATGAGGACTGAGGGTTATACTGAAGGCATCATGGTGTGTTTTAAGTGTTAACAGGATGTTGAATGGGACTTTTCATGGTTTCTCAAAATTTCATCTGAAGCCCCAAAGCTGAGAACAAAAGGTGATAAGTATCCCCAGGTTTCTGAACAGGGTATTAGCACTAGGCATATCCATGCAGAAACTGTGAAAAGACAGCAAAACTGGTACGGTCGTTATCACCCTCCGTCACACACCTGCAGCCGATGCGGGAGAAAGGGGATTAAAGAGTCTCTGAGGTAGTGAACAGTGTAGTGGCATTTCCCTTTCTCTTATAACGGGGCCCTTGAGAGAACTGGGGCTCCAGTGGTGCCCTGGGATTTGGCATAGAGCAAGGCGAGAGAATTCATAGAGAAATGGATATGTGTTTTATGGAATTTAGGAATGGAAATTAATGAAAACTGGTGCTTGCTTCCTGCCTGATGAGTCTGGGATGTAGGAGGCTGGTCAGAACAACCACTGATCCCTAAATGAGTGAAAAGGGCAGCTCGAGAGCTGTTTGTACTACCAGATCATGTAATGGTGAAGATATGTGTTTCCCAGGAGTCACAGTGGGAGGTAGCTGGTTTTGGACCAAGGGTGTTGCCTATGGGGTGAAGGGATTCAGCCACAAGATGCTATGTAGTATATTTGCGATCAGGAGCTGAGAACTTTGCAAGAAGCTTCTGGGAGAGGAGGGAGAGTGCACTGGCTTTGAAGGGGGCTTTTCAGCCAGGGGCATCTCCATAATGAGCCTTTGAACACCCCGCAAATGCATCTCATTGGAAAGAGCCAGCATATGGGCTCCTTGTACATCAAGGCCATGGTCCACCATGTTATAACAGCACCTACCACAAAAGATAATTTTCCTCCTCTTTCTCCAATCCTTTCCACACTATAGGACTGTAGTTCACCATGCCAGAGGTCGGGGTAGAGCTAAGGGTATGGCGGTGGTGGTAGGTGACAACTCTAAATTGGGTATGTGATTGAAGTTTTGAATAGGACTGTTTAATGAGTTTTAATTCTTAAAAGTAACTTAAAAATCTATGAGATATACCTGATATGTTGCCTAGAGGTAGAGAAGGGTGATTTGACAGAGCACATCGGGAGGGAGTGATTAGAGAAACATGAAAAGTTTCTATTTGTACACCACCGAGTTTAGCTATTTAATAAACTGATTAAATAAACACTAATTTTAGGTAAATTCCAAGGAGACCAGGCCTGAGGGATAGGTGGGCAACAGACTAGTCTCTGAAACTTTGGTATTACGGACTCCTTGTTTTTCTGAAGTTTTTGATATTACTGTTTAATTTTTTTAAAAGTTTTTATTTTGAAATAAGGTTACAACTACAGAAATAGTAATAATACAGAGTTCTCACATAGCCTTTCTCCAGCTTCCCCTAATGCTAATCTCTTGTATAACTATAGTAGAATGATTAAAACCAGGAAATTAACATGGATACAATACTATTAACTAACCTACGGACCTTATTCTGGGGTGGAAAACTGGACAAAGTATGTTTTCAATACAAGCTTGGATTGGCAAGATTCCAGATGAAAATGGTGCCTGGCTAGAGGCTTCTGGTATATTTTTTCAAAAAAAAAAAAAAGGCAATACATTTGCAAAAACTAGAACAGATTTTATGTATTGGCAGAATTTAGGAGACCTTTATTTTCTGAATAGCCAGTGGAAGTGGATTGAGAAAAACAATGTGGCCTGACATAGAGCAAGGATTTTTGTTTTAAAATAACTTTCAAACACTTTTATCAGTCTTCTACTGTCTGTACTCTGGTTGGAAACACAGGTTTTGACCTTTCTTGTCCTGTGTGGGTATTGCTGGAGCAGAGGGCTGGAGTACTCTTCTCCTCACTGTTCCCATGAGTACCTCTCTTTCCACACAATCTCAGAACGTGTAATTTCCAGAGATGAATGGCAGGAAGGACAAAGGGACTGGTGATGGTACATTTCATCTTGGACGTAAACCCTAGTACAGGTTCAAGCTCGAGCACTTTGCTTTTGTTCAGTGAATAGAGAACCAGCAATGGAGATAGAATGATACTAGTTGAACGTCTTCTTGACAAAGAAGCCAAAACAAGAGCACTTGGTAATCATGTCTGAACAGCACATAAACATTACCTAAGTTACAAAATACCAAATATCCTCTGTCAGCTAAAATAAGTGATGGCTGGTTTTTTTTTTTTTTTGCCAGTTATATCTTCAGCATTGCTGTAGTCTTCTCTCCCTATAAATAAGACTTATTGAGGTACCCAATAATAAAATTATCACTGCTTTCTGATGGTGCCCAATCCACTAAATCACCCAAACAAATTCGAAATCCTATAATAAGTCCTTTTTAACATTCTCTTACCAAGATACCCTATGGTTCCCCATCGCATACAGCCTCTCCCACTGCAACGTGTAATAAATCCAGCTTGTTTACTGTGTCACTGATGGCCTTTGGTTTGAAGGAATTATGGTGGACAAAGAGTGGGATAATACATATTTGGCAAATACTAATTAAGGATTAATCTCTCTCCAAAGAGAAGTGAAAAATAAAATGAAACAAAACATAGAGTCTAGGGAAATAATTACTGCTGAAGAAAAGAAAAAGAACATCATCAATCCAAGAAGTATCTGTGTTTGCAATGAGAGAACAAGAGTGACTATCATAGAGGCAGTGCTGGGTGCTGTAGGCTGGCTTGCTCAAAATGCATTCCGACCCTCTGGCAGTGTGCAAAGGCTGGAAAGCCAAAACCCACCCTTCCTAACATTGCCTGAGGCTTCGGATGTGATTTAGGTTCTGCAAACGTGCACTCAAGTGAGACTGGATTTAGAGCTGATTCACTTGGGAGGGAGAGAGGAAGGTTATGAGGCATCCATTTTGCTGGTACTGATTATGACAGAGGCAACTCCAGAGGTGGCTTTCCAATTCAGCAGTCAGCTTCCTGATGGGAGGGGCTGCAGAGTTCTGGAGCCATCATGTTAACAGTGGCTCCTGTCTGGGCAGGCAGCCTCCTGATCCTATGCTCCTGGGGTTGGAGCAGCAGCTCCATTGGCAGCTCAATTCTCAGATGTGCTTTTGGGAGTCACTCATGCATGGAAAGTTCTATAGAAAGGCAATGTGACACACATATGTAATTTAAAAATTTCTAGTAGCTACAGTTAAGTACAAAGAAATAGATGACATTAATTTTAATAATATATTTTATTTAACCCAACTAAAATATTATCATTTTTATATGTAGTCAACATATTACATTCTTCTTCTTCTTTTTTTTAATACTAAAGCTTATCTCATTTGAGACTAGCCACATTTTAAATACTCAATAGCCCCATGTGGCTCCTGTATTGGACAGCACAGGTCTAAAGTCTGTTTTTCCAGTTCCCTGGTGATTTAGTAAATTATTGAATACCTTATAATCAATCTCTCTCTGCTTAAACCTGTGGGTTGCATTTTCTTCAGTTGAACACTGGCTGATACAGAAGCAATCACCAGATGAGACTAAATAGGAAAAGAATTTAATATTTACCAGCAAAATTAATGAAGAGAAAACCATACCCATACACATTCGGATAATATTTTTTGAATTGCAAAGATAAAGAAACTCAGATGCATCCAGACAACCTTCCCTGCCCCCTTGCAAATCTATTAAAGAACAATATACAGATTGGTCTGGGTCCTTTTTTCTGACAAGATAAATGGCAGGAGAAAATGGAATGATGGCTGTATATTTGGGGGATAAAAGGTATGGCTTGATAATTTTATACTCAGTCAAGTTGTTTTTCAGGTGTAAACATGCAGAATGACATTTAGATACGTAGGAGCTCTTGAAATATACCAGGCATAGAGCTTTCGTGAAAAAGCTATTTGCTGATACTTTCTTTTTCATATCAACCTTTTCCTGTTTTGCTTCTGCCTCTTTTTGTTTCATAATTTTGTTCTTTTTAAACTGACTGTTTGTCTTTTTTTATCTCTTTGAGGATACTAAAGTACTATTTTAAAAAATATTTTTAAAGTGTTTTATTTTCTCGTAGTAGTGATTGTGATAGTGCTGGTTGTCTTTCTTAACATTAGTTTTCTTCCTGTGTTCTGGATTTTAGTTTGCAGGCCCTTCCTGAATGGAAGATTTTCTTTCTTTATTATTTTTTCCATTTTCTCTCTCTGGTTCCCCACTCCTCCACCCTTCCCACCCCCAATTCTAGCAGTTTTGAGGTTTGCCTCTACATGGTCCATGGAGTCTCCAAGCCTTTTACTGGCTCTTTGGTGCTCCTGCGCCAACAGTGATGTTGGGGATATTACACATACAGTCATTGAGACCTTAGATGACATGCCTGGAACCAACGGGAGAGGCTAAGGTGAGCCTTCCTAAGCTTGCAGCATCACAGAAACCATGGTTTCAGGTAGAAATTGGTAGCATCTATTTTCAGCCTCCTTTCTCCATCTGGGGAGCCTCACCTCAGCTCCTGGTCTCAAGTCGCCTCCAGCTTGAGATTTCTATTCTTGTTGCTAGGAGCGATAGCCAGCCCCTATGCTCTGGAGTGGCCCTCTTGTTTATTTATAGCCAGTTTGTTCTGGATCCATTCTTACTGGTTGGTCCCTGTGCTATGCTAGTTATTAATATTATTAATATCAACCCAGCCTGTTACCCCATAGAAGCTGAATTCCTGGCCACCTCAGATTATTTCTGACCAGGAGCCCAGGAGGGCTGTAGCTTCTACCCCATTAATTGCTTTACATTTCTGTTCTAGTTCTGGGCATATGTTCATTTTAGTTTTAATCATGGCTGTGACTTTTTTTCTTCTTTTGTGTTTAATCTTTTGTGCAAATGGGCAGAGGAGAGGACCTCGAAATAAATACTATGTCATTTTGACAAGAAGTTTCTTAAAGATATGGTCCAGATGACTAAGACATACCTCAAAATGAAAGGGTATTAAAGAGTTAGTGGAGACTGCTGAAATTATTAAGTAAAGGCAAACCAACTGACTAATTATAGACACTTAAAAAAATAAATAAGTGTTAAAATTCTTTAAAATGACTAAATATTATTAAAAATATTTTTAATAATGTACTGTTATTATAATGTGGTAAATTATAACCTGGGGTAGGTGAAGAGAAATAAATGCTACAAAATTAATACACACATTTGAAATGAAACCTCACATGCACTTACGAATGGGGAAAAAAGAGATAGAAACTATTTAAACAATTCCTGATTTAAAGTGGAAATTAAAAATCACAATTATAGATTATTTAGAAACTATGAAAAATGAGAACACCCTAAGGAGTGAGGTCAAAGTTGTATTTAGAAGCAAATTGATATTCTCAAGGCAATTCATTATTCAACAAGCAAGCATATAACCTAAGAAAACAATTGAACCAACTAGGGGAAAGCAGTAATAAGAATGAAATATTGAATAAAATGTTAACAGAAATCTTTGAACTTGAAAACAGATACATTACAGAATTGATACATTAATCTAAGAGCTGGTTCACTGAAAAATCAACATTTTTGTCAAGAAAACCTTGGGAAAATAGAGAAGAAAGGACAAAAAGTGAGATAAGGTTATAGATATCGAAGATGTTAAAATTTTATGTAAAAAGTTCTTTTCTGTGAGAAGAATTGCCGAAGTTTATATGAATGGAATGACAGGAAGTCTGGGATTTGTTTTAAAACACAGTGCTCCTTGGTTATGACATGAATAAAGTCTGAGGATCTAATGCAGAACATGGTGACCCTAGTTGATAATACTGTATCATACAACTGAAATTTGCTAAGAGAGTAGAACTTAAATATTTTCACTAAAAAAAGGATACATACATATGTGAGGTGACGGATGTATTAATTAACTCGATGGGGGAATATCCTTTCCAACGTATACATATGTATATCAAACCATCATGTTATGCACTTTAAATATGTTACAGTTTTATTTGTCAATTATACTTCAGTAACGCTAAAAAAATAGTATTCCATTTAAAAAAAAGTGATAGAGGAATAAGTGAAATAATACTGACAAAAATGTTGGTTACTGTTGAAGCTGGGTAATGGATATGTGGGGGTTCATTACACTATTATCTCTACTTTTATGTGTACTTAAACATATTCATAATTAGAATTTGGAATATTTATAAGAAAATGTTATATCTGACTCTACACTAATATATTTGGAAATCTCCCTAATGAAGTGGGTGGTTTTCTGAGAAAATACATTACTAAAACTGACTCAAGAAGTGGAAAATCTGAACAGAACAACAATCCTGGAAGAAATCATAAAAGAATTACCTCCAAAAGAGATCCTAAGATCTGATAATTTTATTAGAGAATTTGTTGAAGAAATACATAATTCTTATACTCCATAAATAACATAGGAATAAATGATACCTTCAAATTCATTCTATAAAGTTAGCACAACCTAAGCATTATGCTAATAACAAAAATATCAAAGTGCAGGACGGTTTTATGTGCAAATATATATGGGAAATTTCTAAGTGAAAAAACGAGGAAATGAAACTCAATTGTGTTCAATTGAACAATCTCCACTTAATCATTTCATCAGATTAAGAAAAGTTCATCATTTCCTCTGTAAAATATACTGACTAATGTCCACAGAAGGACAAATGCTCATAACCAATTTGCTCCATGTTCTTGCAGTTTTTCTTTGATAATAACAGGTTTCTAAACCAGTTTCCAAAACAGTTATGTAATCTAATTAAATATTTATGTACGCTGATGAAATATGAATATGGAAAAATAATTGTTCCTATGAAAGCAAATTTGAATATATTGGAAGAACTCAATGCAAGTGAATCACTAAAGAAAGAGGATGCAACAACTATAAAATTTGGGAAAAAGTCACAAAAGTCTAGAAAAATTCTGCATACATATTGCTTTATGAATAAGTTAAAATTTTCTTCTTTAAAAAACTAAATGAGAAATAGCAATGCATTATAGATTTTATTTAGGTAAAAAAGATGGTACAGAATTCTAATTGGCAGACTGATACTAAGGAAAAAGCCTTTCTCTGTGTAGAAGTTAAGGAAATACCAGCTAGTTAAGGCAACACTACTTGCTGTACTAGACAAACCCTCAAACCTCGATGGCTAATATATTAAACAAAAATAAAATCTTACTGAAACAAGTTTGATAATAAAGGACAATTATAGGCATATATAAGAATGGTATTAAAAATATTTAACAACCAGCACAGCATGGTTACTGACCAATTAGAATGGACACCTGACAAAGAATAATGGATGTGAGCTATGTATTACAACCAGGATGGCTATTACAGTATGTACAAATGAAAATATACGTCTGGGCTCATGTAATAAAAATATCCCGAAGCAGGCTTCCTTTAGGAGGTTTGATCTGGTGACAATAATATTCTAAATATACTCAGTTGATTTCCTCTCTGCTCTGATTTCTTTGCTGTAAGCTTCATCCTAAAATGATACTCCAAGATGGTTTACATCAGCTCCTGAAGTTTTATGCTTCAGTGTTCTTGTTTGGCAAGAAATGGGGAGTATCTTTGCGTCAGCATTTATAGCAAGACTCCTGAGATTCGCCTTGCTTAGATTGACTTGGGTCATGTGTCCACCCTTGTACCAATCATAGGGCATGGCTTATGATGATTGGCTTTTCAAGGTATATACCTCAGTTGCGGGTGGCGTCAGCTTTTCTGGAACTTGTTGGATGCCTTAGAAGTCTATGGGAAAGGGGTGACGCTGGATACTGGGGAGATAATCAACCAATATTAATGCAAAACATGTCATCAACATATCCAATTAAAAAAACACATGATAATCATAATGGAGTAAAAGACATTACATGTAAAAAATATTTGACAAATTAAATAGTAAAACATTAATTTTTCCCCTCCCAAATGGGCAAAGTATAAATAAATCATAGAAAGAATGTAATTGGCCAATAAGTATGTGAAAAGGCATATAATTTCATTAGTAATAAAAAAATGGAAATAAAAGCTATTTATACCACTTTTTAAAGCTTAATCAATTGACTAAGTATTATGCAAGGAACAGGTGTCCCAAATAACCCTGTGTGTTTACTTGGCATTATGGGCTAAATTGTGCTCCTTTCCTCTCAAAAAGATTCATGGGTTGATGCCCTAACTCCCAATGTGACTGTATTTGGAGATAAGGCCTTCAAGGAGATAATTAAGGTTAAATGAGGTTGTAAGAGTTGGGCCCTAATTCAATAGGATTAGTGTCCTTATAAGAAGAGGAAGAGACACCAGGAATGCCTGTGCACAAGACACAATGAAAAGGAAGCTCAAGAGAGAGGCCTCAGGAGAAACAAAACCTGTTAACACATTGATATTAGACTTACAGCCTCTGGAATTGTGAGAAATACAATTCTGTTCCTGAAACCGCTCAGACTATGGCAGGCCTAGAACACTAGTAGACCTGGGTTGCCTGGGCCAGGGGCTAACTAGAACTTAGGACTTTGTCCTCCCATTTGGAGGAGCAGTGCCCAAGCTCCGCTTCTCATGGAATCTGGGCTTCCTCCCCCTGCAAAGTGGGGGACTGAACTGAAAATTCTTGGGGCACCAGAGTCTCCAGGTGCTGGGAGCTGGTACTCCAAGATGATTCCTATAAATATCTGGCACCCCCAAACCAGATTGCTTGGCATGCTGATAAGACTACTTGCTCATGTTTGCATATAAGAAATAATAGGGCCTGGGTGCAGCAGAGCCTGGCATGTCACTTCATGGGCCTTTGCCATGCTGATCCTGGCCTTGAAATTTTCTTCTTTATCCAATTAGGGCTATATCTTGGCTCATGCCATATGATGTGAAATTTTACCCAAATCCTACATGGCAACACTGGCGGCTATCCTAGACAAACCTCCAAATCACGTTCAAGGGAACATCTTATATAAGAGAAAGATTAAAAAATTATATACTTAATGATGATGAGGTGCAGGTATTAGTCTTATTTTGTCTGTTAGGCTAAAGCTAGTTACAACCTTTTGCAGGAGCAATTTATGATGTGTTTAAAGTCTTCAGTATATCAACTTAAAAAAATGAGAATATTACTTATTAAATAGTGGATTCATTGCTATGCATCAAGAGATCAGAGAAATTTAACAAAAGTATATAGTGTTGAATAGAAACATTTTGGCTGTAACACTGGAGTTAAAAAATGGGTACCTAATATTCTATTTTTTTTCTGCTGGAGACTCTACGCCTACATTGCTATAGGTAACCTAGGTGAAGAATCTGGAGAGCAACAGAAAAACTGTCACTTCTTGATCACGATTTCAGTGGCGATCTTTAAAATAAACCTCTGTGCCCGCCATTCTGCTTCGCGGACTAAAACTGCAACCTGAACATATAACGTCAGTCTGCACAGTAAGGCCCTCTTGTGGCCACTTAGGAAAGTTTCTGATTTCAGACACCCAGGCTTGTTTGCGTGCCTACGCTGCACCCCCTCGGGCTGGAGCATGGCCTTGAAAGTGAAGCTGCTGCACGGTGGTGAGGACCTTGGTATTTCCTGAATTAAGTCTTCTGGAATGAGTCCAAGATTCAATAGCAAATCCAAATTCCTTTGTACGTGGGCTGGTTAGTGTTGTGGAAGGATTTCATGCTATATGGTCAGTATGTATGCACATGTCCTGCCTGTCTCCTGTTCACAGACAGGCTCATCTATCGATCATCTTGTTAAAAGGGAAAGTTTTAAAACAAAAAATATTCTGCTGGAAACATATAATAATGGGGTTCTGTGAACAGAAGCGGGGTCAGAGAGCAAAGACAGCACCTAGAGAAGCAAATGTATTTCTGGACTTCTACTCGATCTTCTGTGGATTATTCATATAGTTAGTTCCCAGAACATATTAATCTCTGTGTGGGTAAAAGAGAAATATTATTAAGATGTAAAGAACAGGTGACTCTCATTTTATAAGAATCTCTCTTTCCTTGGGCAAAGCCCTAGACAAAGCTGAGATTCTGCTAGAATTAGAACTTGAGTTGTGATAAGCAAATTTATTTTTGCTTAGCAATGATTTGCAAATACTTGGAACATCTCTTTGACCATTTTAACTCTCTATGTTGTGAACTCACTTCTACTTGCCTCTACGTTACCAATTAGCTTTATAAATGTAATCTTTTCTCCATCATCTTTAAGTATGTGGGATGGAATTTTTCTTTTCAGTTCTCAAGTTCTCTTATTTCCTGTCGTTTCTTCTCCTCTGAATCAAAATGTAAAATTTTCTTGTAGATTATAGAGAAACAAAAATCATAAAGCATATTTTGAGCAAAAAGTGTTTTTCCCTTCTTTCAGGCACTTAAGCTTTCTTGGACTATCTTTTTGGATTGGAATACCACATACTGGCTTGAATAACTGTGTGAATTATAAAACAAATGCAGATCTGTTTTTTGGCTACTTTGAGCTTGTGCAGGGAGATCAAAGGCACTGGAAGAAAAACAAAGACCAAAGAGAATTGTAATGCATAGTGAACTCTCTGAAAAACATATTGCAAACTTTAGAAAGCTGCACTGCAATATTAACAGCTTATGCTTGTCTAGCGATTTCCCGTTTCTAAAGTGCTTTTATGTCCATTAGCTCAGGGCCACCCCAAAGAGGAGGGCAGGACAGGCATTATTGTTTTCTTATTTCAAAGGAGAGCACAGACTGAGAGACTGAGTGTGTAGCAGGTGGCAACCCGCCCTTTGAGCATGGGAACTGGTGTTTTAATCTGGACCGGCTGACTCCAAATCTTAGCCCCTTTCTGCTTCATAAATTCTACTAGCTTTGGTTACCCTGGAAAGGTATCTTGTGTTTATATATCTTCAGCTAATAGGTTAGAACTCAGGCTGTTGGTCTTGCATTTCTGGGTCCCCTCTAGCCCCACACCCTCCCTCTGCATGCTACAAATACTTCTTCCATGGAAGAACTCCAGATGGGGAAATGATTTGGAACTAGTCAGAGTTAAATACCATACCCTATTTGTAATTTCTGCTTAGGCTATGATGCTTAAAGTTTTCCAAAGGGTGACAATTATGAGTCCATTTGTCACCCCTTCTTGGGGCAATGGGGAAGAGGATGGCAAGTCAAAGGAAGTTAGAATTATCCAGTCCTAGCAGAGCCCAGCTGCCTAAGCTGATGTGATAGTCAGAGGAATACCCAGCAGAGAACTCTGAATCAGATTTCAGTGGTTCCACCTCAAACGGGATTTTTTTCTCATGGGTCTGGCAAGAGACATGCTGGATTTAAAGTGAAATTAAGCTGTGGACTCTGGAGGACGGCACAGGAAATTACAAACGACAGCTGCTTGTCTGAATAGCCATATTCGGTTAAGAGGCACAATCCAGAGTCCCTGTTATGTAAGGAATGGGGATATATTGGTGTCCAGTTTTGAACCCCCAGGGAAAGTTGTTTTAGAGCAGAGCGGAGACTCAGGGTTGTTCCGTTTCTTTACTAGCTACATGATCTTGAATCTGGCATATGACATCTCCAAGCCTTAGTTTGCCAATCTGTAGGAGAGTAATATTAGAGAGTAATTAGAGAGTAATCTACAGGAGAGTAACAATATTTACGCTCAGTTTGTGTGTGTGTGTCTGTGTGAAAAGCATTTTGTAAACTGTAAAGTGTTCTAGAAATGCAGAGTTTGTTATTATTTTCATTACATACAGGTCTAAGTTTCCTGCAGGAATAGGAAATAGAGAAGCATAAGAACTAAATGTGAATACTGAAGAGAAGAAAAAAGAACTGTGATAACCCAATTAAAATAAATTTTTAAGTGTTTATGGGCATCTGGAACTGTGTTCAGAGCTATAAAAAACAATGTTACCGAGATATAATTGTTAATTCAAGGCTATTGCATGAAATGGTGCAAAGCTGATATGGAATGGGGTAGAAGTGGGAGTTAGAGGAGGAGCAAGAAGTGACCCTAATGGAGCACCTGCGATGTGCAAGGCATTGCTGAAGATGCCATTATCTCATTAAGCCTTCACACGAAGTACGTACCAACCTCATTTCAAAGAGGAGAAATCCGGCTCTGAGATGTTGAATAATTTGCTCAAGGCCATGTGTTTAGTAAATGACAGAGCTGGGACTTTGCCTCTAAAGCATATACTCAGATGCAGACAAATAAGTCAATAAAGTACAAACTAGGTAATTCACAGGACATAGTATCGAAAGGGGTGAGGGCTGAGAAACAAAAAGGCAGCCCTGACAGCTAGGGGAACCAGTGCATCCCTGTTTGCCCATGATGTTCTTCATTTTAGCACTAAAAATCGTGTGTTCCAGTCCTTCAGTCTGGGGTTCCTCAGTCCCAGGCAAACTGAGACATTTGGTCACCCCACAGCTGATAGCTAGAAGCTGTCTTACTTGCTATCAGTTGGGTCACGCTATTCCCTTGAACATAAGTAATTTCACAAATTTGAACATCAGATGAGGACTTTCACGAATGTGATGGAACAAAACAAAAACAAGGCCACTCCATAATTATGACTGAACCAAGGAAAAGACACCATGCAACCCCCCCAAAAAGGACCAAACATTCCCCTCTTCTGGCTAACAGGAATGACTACTGCTGCTTCTTCAATGACAACTCTAGCCTCGCTTCTTTCTTTCTGCTCACCAGGTAAAAATTGAGATAATTATTACATTTCCTTACTTGCTGACGGCTTCCAATTCACTTCCTTGAGCCCTTCCCCAAATCAACTAACACAGGTCCAACTCCTAGAACAAAGCCCTTCTCGATACCTTGTTTCTAAGACACTTCCTGGTTCTTCATGGAACCAGGCGTCCCCATAGCAGGGAGCAACCCTAGGTCTAGTTGACTTCAAGTGTGTTCCAGGATGGCGTTTGACTGAAGGACATTGATGGGGCAGTGTGTGAGGAGGGGTCACCCTTCACCTATGGTATTGTAATTCTCTCTTTCTGGGCCATCTCTAAAGTTGGACCAGATGCTTCTTCAAAGCAGAATCGCTTATAAAAATGATAATTAGTATTTATTGAGGACTTCCACTTGTCAGGCACTGTGCTAGGCTCTCTTTATGGACTGACTCATTTAAGGCTCACCTGCATTTTCTGAAGCTGGTGCTGTAATTCTCACTTCACAGATGCTAGAGAGGAGGCTGAACGAAACTATGGAAATTGCAAACCAAATTTTGAGTGGGGTTCCATCCTGCTTCTGCAGACTGGCTACAACAGATCCCTCAGAACAATTCAGCTGAAGGACACATCATCTAAAAGCTGTTTAAATTTTTTTTTAACAGATAAAAATAATCATTTCTGCTTAGCTACTTTTTTTTATAATGAAGAGAGGTCATGATAACTGGCTTCCGTGTTTAACTGAAAGTCTGTGGACGTTTTTCAATAGAATTTTGCTAGGAGAGTTGGCAGTAAGGGATGGCTGTGTGCAGTTTGACCATCCTCCATGGGCCAGGACATGTGAACACAAGGCAGGTGAGGGGAGACATCCCATATTCTCACTCAAAATAGGTAAAGACTAAGAGAATTGGGATGGTTTGAAAAGGTTCTTCTGGAGTGAATGAGAGATGGAATGGATAAATCAGATAGAAAACGAAAAAGGAGCTGAAAAGGCCAGTGAGCTAGAGGGAGAGAGAGAGAGCTTATGAAATTGGAGGGAAGATAGGAAAATTAGAAATAAAAAGAAGAAAAAATGAAAAACTAGATCTAACAAATTGCCAGAGAGGCCTGGTACATTAAGAAACGGGAGGAGAAATAAAAGAGGAGTAATTGGACAAGTTGAAGATAGTAAGCGAGGTAAACAGTAATACAAAGAAATAATATTTCCACCTTGTATAGGCTTTTAATTAAGAGCCACAAAGTTTTACCACATAAGGGTTAAAATATACCCACTTCTGGGAGGTGGTATGAACAGGGTAAGCTAGTTTCTGTTTGGACACGGGTCACAAAGTAATTACAAGGTCTAACAATGCTGTTCCCAAGACTGAATCATTAATCACCATTTCCGATGGTGTTGAAACCATAATGAGAAAACCCATACCAATGCTTTCCAGGTCAATTTCAAGGTCTGTTATAAGAGGTATGGAGAGAAATCAATGGCATATTATTTTCTTGATTCTGAGTCGACATTTCAAATAGCACAGTGTGAAAATATAAAGACAGTGCCCTTTTAAAGGTCAATAGTGATTTCCATTACAATCCTTGATTTATCATTCAGCCTGGAAGATTTATTCCAGGCTGGGATGTAACCCGAGTCTGCTCTACAAGGAGAAAAGCAAAGCAGAAAAAAAAAAAACTACATAGTAGTTTTAAGGGCCTTCCCCCCACACCCTCCTTTACTTTTTCTCTTTTGAGCTCAAAAGGCAGGCACCTGAAAAGACCAAATCTTCAAACATTTATATTTGAGTTTTTCTCTGTTTTGGCCAAGTGATAAATTCTCTTTAACCCCTCCACAGAAGCTCTGCTCCCAGTAGCCTGAGAGATCTGAAAAAAAAAAAAAAAAAACCTTTAGAGTTTCTCCTTTTTTGGCGTCTTGAAGAAATATTCTTGAGCAATGTTCGGGGTCTCTTCCTTGCTCTCCACCTGCCTTTCTCTATCTGACTTTGCCAGCCAGAGAGTACTGCTTCTGGAGAATTCCTATGGCCCTATGTCCATTCAGGAAAAGAATGATTTCAAAACAGGATCTCAGATATCTAAGAAAGGGCCATCCTTTATGGCTTCTGCTGACAAAGGTGAGGTTCTTATGTTCACTGGCAGCTCAGTGGCTGTGAGTGCTTTGGGCCAAATCAGGGAGCACACTGGCTGGGAGGCTGCAGGGTAAGCCATGTGACCAAACCTGGATTGATGAGAGGTAATATGAAGTATTATTTTATAGTTTTTTTCTTAGTTATATTACTGTCCAATAGTAGTGTGGATCCCCAAACTGATGGAGAATGACTAAATTAACTAGGCTGCCTGGGTCTCTTTATTTTGTTGACTTGAGAGTGATACTATCTGCAATCTCTTCTAATCATTAACCTTGACCCGGTAGACTCGACACATGTGGTTGAATTCAGAATGAATCTGAAAACAAATGTGTTTGGAATCGAGGCTAGTTGGGGGCGGGAGAGGGAAATTTCTTCACTCCTGCTATTTTTCTCCACGGGAGAGACTGGCACTCCATTAGTTTACTAGCTTCCTTGTTTCTTCCCTCATTCTACCTTCCAGAGGTGGAGAGATGCTTCTCATCAGTGAATGTGGACAAAGAAGCTGTGTATTTGGGGCTCAAACCCTTTTGCCCTTGCTCTTGGCAATGCATTGTCCACAAGGAACCTGTGTTTTCTTCTGCTTCTCTCTGCCATAATTTTTATTTTGTGGTCTATTTTTTTTCCAATTTAAAAAAATTGTGGTAAAATACATACAACATAAAATTTACCTTCTTAATTATTTTAAGTGTACAGTTCAGTGGTATTAAATACATTCATGCTGTTGTGCAGCCATCACCACCATCCATCTCCAGAACTCTTTCATCTTGTAAAACTGAAAGTCCATACCCATTAAATAATAACTCCCCATTCACCTCTTACCCCAGCCCCTGGCAAACATCATTCTACTTTCTGTCTCTATGATTTCAACTACTGTCTTTTTGTGGCTGCTTATGTCCCTTAGCATGACGTCCTCAAGGGTCATCCAAGTTGTAGCATATGCCGTTTAAAAAAAAGTTTTTTTATTTTTCAAGTACAGGTGACACACAATATTATATTAGTTTCAGGTGTACAACATAGTGATTAGACATTTATGTAACTTATGAAGTGATCAACCCAATAAGTCTAGTACCCTCTTGACACCATGCCTCGTTATTACAACATTATCGACTATATTCTCTGTACTGTCCTTGACACCCTGTGACTATTACATATGCCAGAATTTTTTAAGGGAAACTCCCCTATCCCACAGGTGCAGACTGCTTGGAGATTAGGGATTGATTTCACATGATTCTGAGAGTTAGTACCATGGGGTCATTTGCCAAGTTCTTTGACTTTAGCTTGATTGTTAATAAAAGTAAAATTTTAATTCTCTAACTACTAACTCCTTTGTTTCAATTATCAACTGGTTCAGAAGGAGAAAAAGAATGCTATTTAATATGCCTTCTTTATGCCCCAACAAGGCTGGAATTATGACTTTCTGTAATCATCGTGAAAATTTAATAAAAGTAGCTGATCTAATGTGGAAATTCTATAAGACAGTTTGTTCCATTTGTGTTGGCTTCGCTCATTTCCTGAACAAATGTGTTTGGAATATCTACTGTGTGTCAGACAGAAGCTGTGCCTCGCAATGAGCAAGAAAGACAAAATGCCTGCCACCAAGAACTTCTATGGGGCCTCTTGTGAGGCGTCTTCGTGAGAGCGACACTGTCTTTAAACGCTGCATGGCAATCCCAGACACATCACTGTGATGCTCAGGGAAGACAGGGTGACCTGGAAGTCCAGCTACTTTCTTAAGATCATCTAACTTCTGGGTGATTATCTAAAATGCTCCGTTGTGGGAGCAGACAGTGTGGGCTCCCAGCAGATGCAGCACTAGACCCTCACATCCCTCCACGGAAAGGCTGTGGTGCTGATAGGCAAGAGCACCATGATGTGCAAGGCCATCCGAGGGCGTCTGGCAAAGAACCCAGCTCTGGAAAAGCCATTGCCTCATATCAAGGGGAATGTGGGCTTTGTGTCCACCAAGGAGGACCTCAGTGAGGTCAGGGATGTGCTGCTGGCCAATAGTGCTGCTCCCCGTGCCTGTGTCATTGCCCAATGTGAAGTCACTGTGCCAACCCAGAACACTGCTCTGGGCCCGAGAGGACCTTCTTCTTCCAGGAGTTAGGCATCACTGCTAAAAATCTCTAGAAGTACCATTGAAATCCTGAGTGATGTGCAGCTGATTAAGACTGGAGACAAAGCGGGAGCCAACGGAGCTACACTGCTGGACGTGCCCAACACCTCGCCCTTCTCTTCTGGGCTGATCTTCCTGCAGGTTTTTGACCATGGCAGCATCTACACCCCGGGAGTGATTGACATCACAGAGGAAGCTGCATTCCCACGTCCTGGAGAGTGTCTGCAACATTGGCAGCATATGTCTGCAGATTGGTTACCCAGCTGTTGCATCAGTACCCCATTTAATCATCAGTGGGTACAAGCAGGTCCTGGTTTTGTCTGTGGAGATTGATTACACCTTCCCACTTCCTGAAAAGGTCAAGGCCTTCCTGGCGGATCCATCTGCATTTGTGGCTGCTGCCCCCGAGGCTGCAGCTACCACTGCTGCGCCTGCTGCTGCCGCAGCCACAGCTGAAGTTGAAGCAAAGGAAGAGTCGGAGGAGTAGGACGAAGATATGGGATTTGGTCTCTTTGACTAATCACCAAAAAGCAACCAACACAGCCAGCTTTATTTGTGAAACAAGGAAATAAAGGCTTACTTCTCTTAAAAAAAGAAGAAGAAAAAGAACTAGTGGGAAAAAAATAGCAACAACAAGAGTAAGTTGTTATAAATTGTGATTATTCCTACGATGGAAATAAATAAAGGGCAAGAAAGAATAAGAGAAGTAGAAGGTGACTTTAGATGGAATAGATTTGATTAGGGGGAGATCTCACCTTTGCATCTTCTACCATTAATTAAAGTTGCTCATGATGTTTGAAAGGAGACAAAAACAGTAGTTAGTAAACTTGACACATGGTATTATTTTTAGTCTCTCCATAATTCACTAGACTTATTACACATCATCATGCATTCATTTATTCAGTCAATGCATAGTCCGTGCCAGGAAATCCAATAGGTGATAAGGATATAGGGATGAAGAAGACATCCGTGCTGCCCCGGGGAGTGAACTGCCTAGGCGAAAGAGCCAGGGACATAAATAAACAATTATAATATGACGAGATAAGCTGAGGGAGGATCCTGAAAACAGAGTAGGGGTTGATCATGCCTGAGATATGAAGTCGGGAAATTTTAGGCTCAGTGAGCATAACCATCTGCAGAGGCATCAAAACAATGAAAAACATGGCTCATTTTTCAGTGCAGTAGGAGCGAAATGTGCTCTGCTAAGGAGAGAGTGTGGCTAATGATTCTGGAAAATTCAGAGCATTTTCGGCATTCCTCAGAAACAATAGCCTCACATTTTGCTTTGAAACTGTCAAACCTTAGCTTAATTGTTTTCATTTTATGTTTGTGTGTATGTATGTATGTATGTATTTTACAAATTAATATGATTTCTTTTTTATTTTTAAGAGATATTAAGCCAGAAAAACTGTATTTGGACATTCATCTAACATTTATTATTTCCATTTTAAAGGTAGGCAAACCAGATCTCAGCCGGGTTAAGCAACATGTCCAGATCATATGGTTGGTAAGGAGCAGGGCCAGATTAGAATGACTGTGTACATAAAGTGGATTTTATTAGTATCGATTCAGAGTTTATGGAAAGTCAAGATTAAGATAGCTTTAAACAAATCTATCCCACAAAGTACATTTGCCTGTTTTGTGTAAAACTTCTGCTTAACCCCCAGAAAAGTCTATAAAAAATCCCATAAGAATTTAATGGTGGTTGTGGACTTACCCATGCCCGCTAATGAAATTACAATGTGTGGGGGAAGCTATTGATTTAATTCTCAGCTAAAACACGACGGATGAAATTTAAGAGTGAAAGGGAGTGAGATTTAAAAGTAAGGAAAAAAAGTCAGTTTAATTATTATTTTGTTTGGCCTGAGTGCAAACAATTTCTCGCTTAAGCTCTTGTTGGATAGACTGAAAGATATTTTCTAAAATATCCAAAGCAGCGTTTAGTGAATTGATCTTGGTACATATTTAAGAGGATAATTAGAGAAAAGGAGGGGTTTAAAAATGACTTATGCACTATCTCCACTAATTAATAAGGAGTGATTTGCAATGCAGAGAGCTATTTTTTCCTTCCCTTTGCATGTCCAAATCAGAAGCAATGCTATGTGTGTGCTGAGGCATATCAAAGCTTGGCTGAACCTTCTTTAGCAGGTCTGGTGGTTTGATGTTAGTTCAAAGGAAATCTCCAATCCCAAAGACTTTTACATTTCTTTCTGCAAAATAAATTAAATGCAAAAAGCCAATATAAACCTTTCTATGTCTCTGTATGTGAACGATATAACCAAGTTGTTTCTCTCCAAGCGTTCTTTGGAAATGCATGTTTTTCTTGTGCATAGTATATATTTATATGATGTTCAAAATGTGATTCGATCTTTGGAAGATGGAACAACAGTATGGGGGCTGCTCAGCTCTGCTCACCTTCCCTGTGGCTGGCCCAGAGTGGGGCCCTGTGGGATAATGAATGCACGAATGCTATGTAATCATTTATTCTCCACGCTGAAGTTTTCTGCAGCACACATGTAAGCATGTCACTTCCTCTCCCCCAAGTGAATAAAGCGAACATCCTTCATTTGACCTTCACATCCTCAGAATCTGGCCTCTTTCTCTCTTTCCAGCCCAATCAGTACCATTCTCATTCTTGTGTTTCTTCAGCTCATCCTACCATAAGACCTTTCTATGACAATTTCCTTCCTCATGGAATGTCTTTTCCTACCCTCTTTGCATCAGATAACTCCTATTATCATTTAGGTCTCAGATATCATCACTGCCTTAGGCAAAGACGCCCTTGTATATAGTTCAAACTTTCTATTATGTGCTCCCATGCTAGTGTGCACATCCGATATTGTGATATAACAAGAAATATATATTTGGTCTTTGTCCCCAGTTTCTGACACAGAGCTCCTAAAAACCTTGGAATTTCCGTGTGATAGAGCTAAGAGAGGCGTCTTTTGTAGTGCCATTGCTATTGCTGTAGTTTTGCATTTATTTATGTGATCAGTTAATACTAGCCTCCTCCCCTAGTCTATACTCTCCATGAGAGCTGAGACTGAGTCTCTTTTTGCTTACCTATATGTCTCCTGTGCGAAACAGGAACATCGTAAGCACTTAATAAATATGTCTTGTATGAAAGAGTAAATGAGTATCAAAGCCAATAGGTTTCAGGAAAAGTTGGCTAGAAGAAGTGTGGCATAGTGAAAAGAGCCAGGAACTGGAGTCAAAGGCCCAGAACTTTGTTTATCAAATTGATGAACCAATTATTGAGTTTACTTCCTATGAGTTAAATACAGTGAACACCCAGGTCAGCAAGAAGAGTAAGGCGCCATCTTTGACCTTGAGAACTTCACAGCCTACTTAGGGAAACAGACATGTAAACTGGTCCTTAAAATCCATGACAATAGGCACCATGATGGAAATATCAAAGTCCTGGTGTGTGCGCGTGTGCATGTGTGTGTGTATGTGTGTGCACCTGTGCATAAGCAGTAGCATTAACCTTGTCTTGGAGAGTAAGGTATAGTATCATAGAGGAGGCCCCTTTTACTTGGGACTTAAAGGGCAATAGAAATTTGCTTTTTGAATCTGGGCAAACCATTCATCCTCACTCATTTCACAAACAATTTTGAGAACCAATCAATAGGGACTGTATCATAACTTCCCTAAAAAAGCAGGTTTTTCAATCTATAAAAGTGGCAAGGATGCAAAGTTTCCCACTTACCTCAGAGGATTGTGGTGTTTTGGTAAGTTGGAAGTTATCATCATCTTTTCCAACCTCTGTCGGGTGCCCTCCTGAACTATAGAAGCTGGAAAGTTAAATGCAACATTTCCCAGATTTTCCTGCAGCTAGAGCGACTCATGTGATTTAGATTTCTTCAACTAGATCTAACAGCCTGTGTTTGGAAGATGGAGGTTAGGTGGATGCCTTCCCAGAGGGCAATTCCAAAGTTTTGGTGGGGAGTGTGACCTCATGATTGCTGTTAATAATGGTGATGGCAGTGACCATCTCTCTGGGCTTTAGTTTTATTACCTGTAAGTGACTTGAACCAGGTGGCCTATGACATCCCTTCTATGAGAATCTATGCTTTCATGATTAAGAGGAAAGAGAAAGAGTTGGCTTAATAATAAAAGACAAGCACAACTGACATTTGTATAGATTGTCAAGTTTGCAAGTCACTTTATATATATTTTTATTAAGATGTCTCAGCTATTCTGCGAATGGGGGCCATTACTCCAATTTACAAATAAGAAAACTGAGGTTCGGAAAAGCCGAGTGATCTGCTCAAGAGGTTATCGTGAGGTTGGCACATGGCAGAACTGAGGCTCGTCTTTACAATACAACACTGGACGGCATTAAGGGTTCCCTGAAAGGTATTCTCATTTGCAGCACCCTGTCTCTGCTCATCCTCTTTCTTCTTGCCTGGAATGTTCTCATCAAAACATCTCCTTCCGGATTCTGTCAGTCCCCTTTCTGTCCTCCTAAGCATGTCCTATGACCATGCCACATCACAAAATTTGTCCCCATGTGACTATCACCTTGCATTGGAAAGCTTTTTAAGACAGAAGCTAGTTTTTATTTATCTTTGTCCTCCTAGTTCCTATCACAATATCTGAAACATAGTAGCTTCTTGAGAAATTTTCAACCGATGAATGAGTATAAGTCAGAGGTTCCCAACCCCTGGGCCGTGGACTGGTACTGGTCTGTGGCCCGTTAGGAACTGGGCTGCACAGCAGGAGGTGAGTGGCAGGCGAGCAAGCGAGCAAACCTTCATCTATCTGTATTTGCAGCTGCTCCCCAGCGCTAGCATCACTGCCTCAGCTCCACCTCAGATCATCAGGCATTAGGATTCTCATAGGAGCACCGGGCCCTGGTGCCAAAAAGGTTGGGGACCGCTGGAATAAGAGATGCACATTGCCGGTCAGCCTGGATGAGGAAAGAGATGTATTTGATGTAGTATGAAAATGTTGGAGAATCAATCTATTTTACAATGATCCACATAATCGCTGTTTATTTTTTTATAAGACCTCTATTTTTGTAATTTGTATAACACTTACTGAAACTCATTGAAAATTACAATATACTTTCTTAGAAACATTTACTGGTCAGCATTTTCGAGGTGGCATTTGGCACCAGAATTACGTTTAAAGGGCTTAATTTGATGAATATCATTTAATTCCAGGTATACCACAAAAAGAGACCAACACAAAGTGATGTGTTGTGAGTGATGTGTTAACTAGAGACCTTACTTCTTTAAGGCCTGTTTTTATTTCTTTCTCATCCTGGGCTTATGGGTCATTTATTTTATCCCCCAAAGGTTCAGTCTGATGCTTGTTTTAGACTACTTTGATAGGATTTTAAATGTCATGGCTCTGTGTAGGAAGAGATGATTCAAGGTTAATGAGAACCTAGACCACACCGAGTATAAATCTGGCCCTTTGGATTGACAGCCATGGGTGACAGAGACTGAAGATTCCTGCACGCAGAAAAGTGGATGTAGTTTGACCTTTACCTGGGGAAGGAAATGAGCTGACTCATTCTGAGCCAGGTGGAGCTCTGCTGAGATTAAAGTTTAAAGAGATCAATTTGAGAGCTAAAAGGGACCTTGGGGGGGGGGTGAGTCTCGTGTATATATGCATGTCTGTGTGTATATATGTATGTATGTGCATTTGCATGAGTTCATGTGTGTGTGTGTGTGTGTACCCATCTCCATCCCCCTCTATGCTGAAGGCTGTGGATTTGCAGAGATATACCTGCTATGGACTGAATGTTTGTATCCCCTGAAAATTCATATGTTGAAGCCCTAACCCCCAGTGTGATGGTATTAAGAGGTAGGGCCTTTGGGAGGTTATTAGGTTTACATGAGATCAAGAGGGTGGAGCCCTTATGCTGGGATTAGCGCCATTAAGAAGTGAAGACCAGACCATCCTCCCTCCTTCCTCTCCCTCTCCCTCCCCCTCTCCCTCTCCCTCCCCCTCTCTTATTCTCTCTATTTTTCTTTCCCATGTGAAGATACAGAGGATACATCTGCAAACCAGGAAGCAGGCTCCCACCAGCAGACACATAGGGGGCACCTCGATCTTGGACTTCCCAGCCTCAGAAACTGTGAGTAATAAATGTTGTTTAAACCACCAGTCCGTGGCATTTTGCTATAGCAGCTCAAGCTGACTAAGACAATACTCAAGGGGTTTGTGAAGCCCATGAGGGTGTGCAAAGTGTAGTGTGCATGGGTATAACTCTCACTGTCTTCTCCAAAACGGTCCCTGAAAGGTGGCTCACCTCCTCCCCATTATTCATCTTCTGCTGAGGAGAAGGAAGGAGTTTTCTCCGGTTGGGGAGTTCCCTCTAAGATCTCGTGGGCTTCTGTCACCGGAAGAGCCAGCCTCATGGGCATGTGACTTGTGCAGTGGCCCAGGGCCTTCTGCTCCGAAGGGCCTCCTACTTGGTTTGACATTCTTCTATTGCAATTTTGAAATTATTAACAATCTTTGAACAAGGGGCCCTACGTTTTCATTTTGCACTGGACCTTGCAAATTATGTAGCTGGTCCTGGGGAGAAGGTAATTTCTCATCATCTCTCCATGAAGGGGAAGGGTCTGCTCTTGCAAGGGGAGGCCTGCAGTTTTAGAGAGTAAATTTCAATTTAGCGGGGGTGCTTTTAGGAGTCCATTTGGCCACAGAACCAAGGCCAACTCTCCAACCAGCTTCACTGTCATGTTAAGGTGTTTGAGAGGCAGTGTTACGTGCTGGTTAGGAGTGTGGGCCCTGGCACCACTGCCAGGTACAAACCCTGGTTTTGCTACTTACTGGTGACATGGCCATGGGCAAATGGTTCAACCTCATGCTGCCTATCCTGTAACACTATTAAGCGATTTAATATATCTAAGCACTTATGGTTCCTAGAACATAGCGTTATTAATAATTGCTATTACATTTTGATCTTCATGACTTCTGTACCCCCTTTTCTCACTTGATTGAAATCCAGAAGAGGAAGACAGGGCATTATTTATTAGGTTCGCTAGAACTCATGTCTCAAAAATGGTTAAGAACCACTGATTAGTTTTAGAAGAAAGATCTTTCCCTGCCCTCAAGGAACTTATAAATTCATAGCCTGAAAACTGACCCCAAAAAGTTACATGGAATGAGAAGTTTACAAGAACTAAAACTGAAATTCTCTAGAATCAGCTGGTGATAGATGAACTCCTTTTAAAAGAAGACTCTTTTATCATTGTCTTTGTAATATCCTTCCAGGCATCATGGATGTGTATTTTTCCTTCCCTCGACAATAACCACAAGCATGGATTTGAGAGGATGATATATTTGTAAGAGATTTGGTTTCCAACTCAATAAATCAGGTTTAGCGCAGTATTTGGGCAGAGCTGGGAGCCTATAACTGGCTTAATAATTCTCTGGCATTATCTTGATTGTTCTTCGAACTCCAAAGGGGTCTGATTGCTGATTCTTTCACACCACTCCTGACCTGGAGAAGCTTATGGGTTCGTGAGGCAACCATAATGTAGATGGTTAGTGATTGTGCAGGGTGCAAAAGTGGGTAGAGGGAGTGTATTATTCAGTTTGAGCTGCTGTAAGAAATTACCATGGGCTGGAGTGCTTCAACAATTTAGTTCTGGAGGCTGGAAGTCTGAGAGCAGGGCGCCAGCATAATTGGGCTCTGGTGAGGACCCTCTTCGGGTATACAGACAGCTGTCTTCTTCCTGTGTCCTCATAGCTTGCTGTGTTCTAGCTAACTCTCCGGTCTGTAAGAGCACCAGTCCCCTTCATGAAGGCTCCACCTTCCATATACTGTTGCATTGGGATTAAGGTTTTGACACATACATTTTGGAGGGGACACAAACATTTGGTCCACTGTAGAAGGGAGGGGGTCCTTTGCTCACCTAAGGGGCTAGCTGGAAGAGCTTTACAGGGGGGGTTAGTACTGAACTCTCGAAGTGTGTGAAGTATGTGTTTGTGTGTGTGTGCATGTGCGTGATGAATCATTTAAGAAAAGTAAGATAAATATGAAAGTGTTAATATGCAGATATAGCCTGCTCTCATGGTGGCGATTGCTTCAATTGTGGAATCATTGGTGGGGTAAATGAAAATCTTAATTTAAATACTCTTCCCAATAAAGACTCTTCTGCTCCTCCTTTCTCTCCAGAATGGTTTTATGTTTCTTTAAAAAAAATCATCCTCATCTGTGACTCGTACCTGGTTTAACAAAATTTCTCTCTGGGAGTTTATCACTGGTAAATAGTTTTCTAGATGACTATGGTGAAATAAATAGAAGCTTCAAACGGCTTTCAAAGGGCTCTTTCTCAGTGTAGACGCCATGTAGAGAAATGAGAAGGAAAGATGTCTCAGCAGAGGCCAAATGGGACACAGAGAAGCCTGGCCTGTGCAGGGAACGCCCTCCACACTGGAGCGTCTGACGAGAGACCACTCATGCTTCCATGGACAGACTGTCAGGGAGCAAGGACAAAGTGCCTCAAGTTAAGTCCCAGGTTGAAGCTCAGAACAAACTCTTTTGAAACCATGTGTCTATGAGTGAAATTTGGAGGGGGCCCTACTATGCCCCACCTGCGGGAAGTTTCTCGGTGTGAGAGCAGCGTGATCTTGTAGAGGAGACTTGCATTTGTGTCCCTGTGCTGCTGCAGATTCTTGGTGTGACTCTAGGTGAGCGCTCTAACTTCTGCAGCCTCAGTTTCCACATCTGTAAAACGGTGCCCCTGTCTCATATTCACCCTACACGAGATATTTGTAAACTGTAAAGCACTTGAGGTGTTATTATTCCACATCATTCTATATTTATTTTACATCATATAGTGTGTTCTGAAGCTACCTAAAAACAGAAAGAAACTAGATCGAATCAAATGAAAACAAAGTCAAGGAAAAGTGGGAGATCTTTGTGAAGCTGCTGTAACAAAAATGCTGGGTAGCTTAAATGACAGACATTTATTTCTCACAGTTGTGGAGGCTGCGAAGTCCAAGATCAAGGTGCCAACTGATTAGGTTCCTGGTGAGAACCTTCTTTCAAGTGTGCAGACGATGCCTTCTTGCTGTGTCCTCACCTGCAGGAGCGGGGAGAGAAAGCTCTCATTTTTCTTCTCCATCCTCATGACCTAATTATCTCTCAAAAGCCCTATCTTCAAACATCGCATTAGGGAATGGTGTTTCAGCGTATGAATTTGGGGGGGACACAAACGTTCATTTCATAGCATGAAGAATTGGAGAGATTATAGCTGTCAAACTGTCTAGGGCCTAAAAGCTTTAAGGTAATGGCAGAAACGCTATTCAGGAGACCAGAGGTCTGTATCAACACAGAAGAAATGGTTTCTGTTGAAATTCGCATCAATGCTACAGGTGAGGATGCTTGCTTCTCTCCTTCCCTCTCTTCCTTTCCTTCTTCCCTATTTCTTTCCCTCTCTCATCTGTTATGTGATAGTGATAGTGCTAGGCACATAGGATCAAAAGCCTCCTCTGAAAGTTCACAGCCCAAAGGGGACCGGGACCTTTAAACCCACCATTACTGCATGCTGCAGAACTATCTAGAAAAAAGGGAATAGTTTGAAGTGCAATCAGACATCAAGGAAGCAGCTCCTATGACTGATGGCAGTTAGGAAACTGTTATTTCCATTTTGGCCTGTTTATTAAGGGTTTGAGATTGTATATGAAAGTTTACTTCTGTGCTTATTTACTGAATTCGTATTGTCAGAAACTGGATTTATGCTGTAGTTCCGGTAGACCACATCTGATCACTGTTTGAGCTGAGGCACACTGTAGCCTGTCTTTTTGAGATCTTTTCTG
Source organism: Pteropus vampyrus (assembly GCF_000151845.1). Taxonomy (NCBI): domain Eukaryota; kingdom Metazoa; phylum Chordata; class Mammalia; order Chiroptera; family Pteropodidae; genus Pteropus; species Pteropus vampyrus. The sequence goes on along the minus strand of NW_011888897.1, from coordinate 5,879,182 downwards.
ACAAGGCTTTCTCCTTTTTCTTCATGCAAGTCGCGGGGAGGATGTTTACCTTTGGTCTAAAATACATTGTGCATTTGTGGGTTCAGGAGTAGGTCATCAAAACCTGGTCATTGGTCCAATATAACCCTGTCCATTTTATGCTCATTTAATTCACTTCACTTCACTCCAACTCAATTTAATTCAATTCAATTTGGTTCAAAACATTTATGAACATTTGTTAGGCCCTGGGGGTCTCAGGACACTCAAGGCATCGTCTTTGTGCTTCCTAGTCTTGACAGTTTCTTTGATGGCCACTGGGTGGCAGTGTGTCCCAGGAAATGGCAATGGTTGAGGGGGAGGTAAGTGATTCCTCCTCCAAATTCTTAGGCTCACAGATTGTTGCTCCTCACTCGGGTTTGTTTAATGCACACTTTCAAATTGAACAGACAGCTTGTATTATAGCTGCACGTGTGTAGTATATGTGCTTAATTATACTGTGGAATTAAATTCAAAAGGGTGAGAATGTGGTTACGTGTGTATGTTTCCAAAGCTTGCTCTAGTTCACAGCTTTTGCCCGGGGCTGAAGCAGGGATGATGAAACTGCAGAGGAAGCCTCAAACCCACCAGCAGGTGGCATCTACTTGGAGCACAAGAAACTGCAAATTTTGTTTCTCCAGCCCTGGACAATCAAGGCCCTGGACAATCATGGCCCTGAGGTCCTTTCCCTATCGACCTGTTGCCTCAGGTTCAGACGCCCAGACTTTGTGCTCTTCCTCAGCCTCAAATAAACTGGTTTTCAGGAGTCCAGCACCCTACCCTAGGCCTTCTCCCCATCTCTCAGCATCATCTACTTACTCCTACCCACTACAGAGCACTGCAAACTTTTCTTTACTCTGTGGGATGTCAATGACTTTAGAAAGGCTTTAATGTCCAGGGATGTCTCTAATGGTGCAATTTCAGGCACTGGAAAGGTCAAGGGGAACAGTCACCAGAATGAAAAGGCCTCAAGGTTATCTTTGTAGCATCCCTAGTAAGTAGGCGGGCCACTGATACTGAACACCTCTAGTGATGGGGAACTCACTGCTTCGCAAGCAGACCCTTTCCTTCCTGGTAGCTTTAATTATTTAATGGTTTCTCATTGTCTTTGAATTGAAATCTGGCTTCTTATAGCTTTCAACCAGTGGTCCTCATTCTTTTCCCCTAGGACCATATAGGTAAGACATAGATCCTGTTAAATTGCACATTTTGATCTGGTTGATCTGGGGTAGGGCCAGAAATTCTGCATCTCTAACAAGCTCCCAAGTGATGCTGTCCCTGCTGGTTAAAGGACCACACTGTGAGTAGCAAGGGAATAGAGGAAAAACACTGGGCTTTGAAATGATCCCTGGGTTCAAATTCTGGTATCACTCTCTAGCATTGAGAACTTAGAAAAGTTACTCAGTTCCAACCTATAAAATGGACATAATAAAACCTAAACAAGTAATGCCTGATTCATTTATTATTCTGGGGCCAAACAGACTAAATTTATTTTAGTAAATACTTCCAGGGTCCTGGTTATCACCACTTCTTCTTCCAAGTGTTCACAATACATCCCTTCCCTTTATAACCATACTAGATCATTTTGACTGAATTCATCTTTTTTTAGACTATACTACACTATATGAATCCATTTTCCTACTAATAAACAAAATTGCATTTTTATTCTTTTTTTTTTTTTGCCGTTGTAAACAACGCTGCAATGAAAATTCTCATAATTGTCTTCTTCAGCATACATGGAAGAGTTTTCTAAATATGCTGAATTGTGGTGTATAAGCATTGGATATTTTACAATTGTTCTCCGAAATGGTTGAAATAATTAAATACCCACCAGCACTGTATGAATGTTTTCCTGGAATGGTCAGGTTTTTATTATTTTTTTCCAATATCATTGATATCTCTAAGCATGTAAATGTGATTTCAATTCATATTTTCCTTTTACTTATGAGGTCGAACATCTTTTTGTACATTTATCGGCCTTCCTTGTAAATGATTGTCTCATTTTTTATTTGCTCAGATTTCAACGTACCTATTATTAATTTATTTAAAGAGATGTTTTGATATGTCTGCCAAAACTGTTTATGATATTTCCAGACCAGCTAAGATGCTTTTAGCTGCAGGTAACAGAGCACCAGCAAACAGTAGGTTAAATAACAAAGATGTGTAATCATCTTGCATAACAGGAATCACGGCAGTAGACCATTCTAGGGTAGGTTTAGAGGCAGGTATAGACCTTGCTCTTCCAGTCTTTCACCTCTGCCATCTTCAGCATGCTGGCTGTATTACTTGGGTGGTCCCAAGACCACTGCTGCGGCTCCAAGGGGCATGTACCACACAGGCAGAAGCAGGAAGAAAGATGGTGGGAGTTAGAAGTGGGACTTTACCTTCAGTTGCTCTCTTTTACCAGGGAACAAATTCTTTCTTAGAAACCCCCTGAAGCCTTGTGCTTATATCTTATAGGCCAGAACTGGTCACCTGTTTGTATTATATGAATTGTTGGCAGTTGGAAATTGGACTGTGTGATTGATTTAGGTCAAACCCAATTCATCCTGGAAGCTGGGCAGATTGCATTCCGAACAAAATCTAGTTGCATGAACAAAGAGGGAATGGCTGTTGTGTAGGCGGCCAAAGTGCTTTCCTTTCCCCAAATAAACAGTTAATCCACCAGTTCCCGTTTTTTCCCTCCTGGACACCTCTCTCTTTAGTTCTCTGCTCAGCTGGCTCCTCTCACGGTCTGCTTCATAGCCTTCCCCGTCGGACTTCCCTTTATGGCTTCTCTGTTGGGTCTCTTTCCTGAATACTATCTTTTCTCTTCTCTTGTTTTTTCCTCTCTTCTTTTTTAAAAGCCCAATGCCTCAGTGACTTCCTAGGAAATAATACATAGTAGATACATGCTTAGAACATTGTTTGCGTGAAACCGTTGATATTTTATCCTCACCTTGATTCATCATTTGGTTGGCATCGAATGCTAGGCTTCGAATAATCTTAGAATTTTGCAGGCTTTGCTCCATTATTTTTTCCAATGTCTAGAAGTCCAAAGCCATCCTAAATACTGGCCTTTTAATGAAAACTCTCCTTCTCTTCTCAAAAGCTTTCCGGATGTCTTCTTTATCCCTGGCCTTCTGAATTTCCACAGAGCTGTGTTATGGTGTTGGGTACTCAGGAAGATCTCTCAGACAGACTTCTATCCTGCAGTCCTGAGAAATGTTCTTGTTTTATGCCCCTGGTAGTTATCTTCCCTCAATTTTCTCTGTGCTTAACTTCTGGAATGCCTGTTTGTTGCACGGTAGACTTTATAGATTAATTTCCTAGCATTCATATTATTTTTGGTCTAGTTTTCATCTCTTTATATTTTGGTTTTATTTTTATGTGAAGCTTTTTTGGCTTGATTGTCCAAACTCCTTGTTAAGTTTTTTATTTGCTTTCTTCTTTTTTATTTTTTAATATCAAATAACTCTTTCTTGTTCTTTAATAATTCCCTTTCACAGCATCCTATTTTATATATAAAATATCACTCTGAGGATATATATTTTTTGAGACTTTCTTCTCTTTCCCAAAGTTTTTGTTGTCTCTAGGTTCTTTTTCTTATGTTTTGATTTTAGTTTGCTTTACTGTCTCTTATGGTGGAATCTTTGCTCAAATGTATGGCTCGTTGTCTGCTTGTCACATTAAAGAGGCAGTACTGAAAGGCTGGTTGGAAGCTCTGAGAGTGTAGGCTGGGCTTGTTGATGGGGGGAGGTGTGCTTTATGGAGGATGATTGGAGTGTAAGATAACCTTTTGTTGGGATATTCCCAAAGTCAAAGTATGTAGACCTTTATTCTAAGATCATTTCCAATTTGGTCTTGATGGGACCTAACAGTAGGTCTCTATAGCATCAGGTTTCTGCAGTGTTAACTCACTCATATTCCTCAAGATATCATACTTCTTTAGGCCTCAGTTCCTTGCCTATAATTGGATCAAATTGGGCTAGGTGACCTCAAAGGACTTCTTCCACTCTATGGTTTTATAATATGATTCAGGGTAGAGATTAGTTAAGAGACGGAAGCATATTAGAGTGAATCAGCTATGCTAAAATATAAAAATCCTTTGAAGCTGTCAGGAGATGGCTCCTAAAAATCTAATAAAAATTTTGACTCACTGGGGACATGACTCAATGGGAGATAATTAGAAATAAACTTGGTGGGGGGAGCTCAGGAGGGCTAATATTTAGTGGCGATGCCTTAATTAATTTTGCCTGTGCCCTTCGGATATTGAAGTGACTAAGTTCTGCAGTCTAACCCTTGGAACCGAATTGCACACGTAAGCTGGATGTTGCTGATTGAATGGGGCATCACAGATCCAGAGAGAAGGACGGAATATTTGATTTTAATTTATAATAACCCATCCAAGACTCTGGGTCTTAGGCTGACAGATCCCTACACAAAGGTCAACATCTCGGAGGGTTTCTAAAATTAGATTCTTGTTTACTCCTAAAATGAAGCTGTGTTCTTCCCCCTGGAGTTGCACGAGGTTAAGGGGCTCCCAGAAGGTGGTAGGAAAAAACATTACCTGGAGATTTCACATTTCTGCACAGGAATTTACTAGGCTCTGAGGTCTGTGTATTAAAATTAAAACTAAGTCTTAGTTTAAATGCTCTTTGCGTACTTAGACTGTAAATTTCTGAAAAATTGGTGCCTGTGTCTCCACTTTTTTTATGTATCACTCATACGGTGTGTGCAATTGGTGTTTATCACACGTTAGAGTAAATGAATATATAGAGATGCAAACGTGCCCTAGGAAACTGCTTTATTTTCACTCGTATCTAACTCACGTTGAAATCCATAGGTTGCCATCCAAGTTCGGCATGTTCCAAGCAGACTGAACATTGGAACTAAGGCTTGTTTTAAAGATAGAGATACATTCAGCTCCATTTGATGGAATTGTAATGTCACAAACTACCTTGAGGAATAACATCTCAGCCAATACTCCTTACTTCAGCAGCGTGACTTGTCCTATAGTCACCTCAATATCATATTGCCTGAGTAGAAATATAGCTAACCTGTCATAATGGTATTTACACAGAGTGCGAGAGAGAATGATGACGGGGGAGACATTTAGGGGAAGATTTCCTGGATTTACGATATTGATTTTTGTTCTTTGTATGAGGAAGAAATTAACATCTCTCCTCCTGGAAATATGTTCTCTGTAATGAGCCTGGTTAACTTCATGAAATACAGCTTACCAAGCTAGTGTTTGCCAAGAAGGGGACCTGGGTTAGATTCAGAGAGGAGTGGGCAATCTCACCCACAAACGAGGTTCTATTAAATCACAGACAAGAAAGGAGAAAACTTAAGTTTTCTTTGGTTTTGATAAAGCTGATGGAAAACAAGCCTTAGCTGGAGAAACTGATTTAATACACAGTTGGAGGGGAGAGAGGATTTGCATAGTAGCACAGACTTCGGAGGGGGTGACCTTTTATGTTTTTGTTTTGAATAAAGCCATTCATTCATTTATTTATTCAATAAACATTCCCAAGGGCTAGCCATCATCCTCAGTGCTGAGAATATAAGGAGTTGCCTTTAGATGGCTCAGAGACGAGAAGAGGAAACCACAGAAACCTGCCTCATCGCAGCTGATTGAGCATAGAGACTTTAACTCTTCAGGAAATTCAGAATCTCCTCTGAGCATTGAAAAACGAGAGACTCAGTTTTCATAAAGCCTGATGTCTACGTATCATCTTTAGTTCTCTGGAACCTAGCACAGCATCTGGCTCAAACTTTGAAGTAAGTCCTCCTAAAAATATGCCGTTCATCATTTCTCCTTCTCTTGGAGATCTAGTGACTCTATGTTGCCTGCTGAACTCAAAATCAAAAGCCTGTATCTGAATTTTAAGGCTTCTTATAATTTAGCTTATCTTCCCTTCCAACCACAAGTGAACCCCTCATCCCCTGGGGGCACCTTTCACCTCTAAGATTACTCTCATTCAGCTGATATCCTCTGATAGAATCCTCAGCTTGTTAAAATATTGGTAAATAGCTGCTGCCGTGAGGAGCATCCTTACCCTCCAAACCCAGGTGCATCTTTTCCTAGGATCCGCCCACGCTTCCACAAACCAGGAACTGAAAGGTTAATGCCTGACCACACTGGGAGCTCCGGCCTCGGCATCATCTGCCCTGCTGGTCTGAGTGCAGGCTACACAGCCGGTAAAACATTTCTTGCTCACCCTGCACAGCCCCGTGGGACCCACTCTGCACTCTTCCCATTCTCCATGCTTGCTCTTTCTCGTCCTTGTCTGTTCAAATCCTTGTCAGTTTTCAACACCCAATACAGCAAATTTCACCTATGAATTGAACAATTACTCATCAAGGGTCTACAATGGCACAAAACAGACATTGTCGGGCCCTCATGAAGCCCGGTGTCCAGAGTGGGGAGAGAAACATCCATCAGATGATCGTCCAAATCAGCATGCAAGGGGTATGGTAGTAGGGGCTGGGGGTGGGGTCTGTGGGAACTGCACCTGGCCTCTATCCCCAAGCCCTGGACCTGATCTGGGGTTGGGGAAGGAAAGGAGGCTCGGGGACACCTTCCCTTCAGTCCTGGCCTTTGGGGTGAGGTCTGAAGAATGAGTGGATATTAACTAGGCATAGAGGAGAGCAGGGAGAGTCACACAGTAAGAATGCCACGTAGAAAGGCCCCGGGGTAGAGGAAGCACGGGATGTTTGAAGAACAGGGTGGGGTCCTAAAATTCCCATTTCTTTCCATGGACTCTTCCAGAATGCCTCAGAATTATATCCTTATATCGTCTCGTTGGTTCATTTTAAAGAGATTGACGGCTTCGACAAGCATTCATTTGGGACCTATGATGTGCTGTGAAAAGGTAATGGGAATGTAAAGCCTCCTATAAACTCTCATTGTACTTTTTAAAACTTTTCCCTTTCCCTTTTGTAACGCTCGGTCAACTTTTAAGCATTGTGCATTGCTTGTTTTCTCTTCCCCGTACCTCATCAGAGGCTATACGTTATATTCCGAAGTGATTGTCCTCTTATTAGAGTACCCTAGATCCCGGAACAGAGCCTGGCATGTATTAGGTGCTCAATACCTACTTGTTGAATGAATACTTGTGTTGAATTTTAAGCCTGATGAAACATGGCTGTAACCTTAAGGAGCTTATGTCTGGTAACTATTTTACAGATTGCTTTGTATTATTCTTTAATTGCTTCATACACAGAGGTGTCTCCCACTAGGCTATAAGCTCTTAGAGGGCAGGACTGGTCAGTTAAGGATCATCTGTGCAGACTTAGTCTAAGAACTCATAGGAACGGAAGGATATGATTCAAGTCACAATCCAGTAGCTGATGGACAGAAGTTTGCAAAATAGAATCCATCACGATAAAATAAAGTCCTTTGAAACTTCCAGGAGAAATTACTATAAGAGATAACGATGATGATGATGATGGCGATAAAAAGTTTCAATTCAATTCTCTCAGTGCTGTGGTGCTTTTCCTGTGAATTTCTGACTTTATAATACAGAGTTCCATATTTATTGGAATTAAAGAAGCTATTTAGCCTACTAGTGAAGCCATATATATAGATCGATCTATCTATCTATCTATCTATCTATCTATCTATCTATTTTTTGACATTTGAGAAGCAAAGCAGATAGACATAATCTCCTGCCACTTCCCATCTCATCTTCCTGGGTCACTGCCTGAACTCTCACATACAGAAGTGACATGAAAAGCCAGCGGCGTTATTATTACCTCTCTCCATGGTTTATTGCATCCCTTAAAGAAAAATGGGTCTGAGATGGGATCCTTCAGCGGGGAATCCGAGGAGGCTTGCCTCAGCCTCCTGGGAGGGTCAGGGGTCATTTTATACCACCACGAGCCCGCTGAAGGAAGTTCTTAGAGAGGAAACTTCTTAGGCATAGAATTGAATTCTATTTGGGTTTTGCAGGTCTGGAATAACCCCTCCAGTAACCTCAGCCAGACTCGTAAATCCGCGGTTGTGTGCGGGCTTGTTCCGCCTTCTCTCCTGTGTTTTAGGTGATGGTTTCTCGGAAGAGAAGAGGGCGTGGTACTCGGGAAGAAAAGAGCCCAAAGGAGATTCTGCCAATTACTGCATCTGTCAGTGTTCAACAACAGATAAAATTAATTCCGAAACCCAAACAGTCTGCAGAAAACCGAACACAATTATCTAAGAAATTAAGTTATACCGTTGCCATGACCTTTAATCAATCATCCAACCGTTAATGTTAATTTTGTGATCTAAAAATCATAGTTCTATTTGCATTTTAATGGCTGCTAAATGAGTGTCATCAGGAAGAAATAATGGCAGGGTGGCCTTTTGCTACAAATTCTTCCTTCCTAACAGTGATGCAGAAAGCAAGGAAACTGGTGTTTGGAAAAGGTTTTGTTTCGCCTTCTAGCAGATGTATGGAGCTGCCCTTCTCAAATGAAAAAACAAGCAATTCCCCACAAATACCACCACCTGTTGTTATAAATAAATCCAAGCTGTAAAATGGAATGCAAGCTTAATGGCAAAATCATTACGGGCATCCTACCCCCCGCCCGCCGGGTCTTCATTATAGCCTCTTAACAACTTGTTTCTCAGTCATGTACCTTTTTAAGCTTTCGACCAGCCATCAGGCCCCAACCCTAACCAAGAGAGATGGCCTGTGGATTTGTGGCTAAAAATAAAAAGTTACCAACCTCGGGGAGAATGATCACACATTTCATTTGTACAGTTTAAGCGGCTAGAAACTGGCTACATGCCACTCCATATTTAGGGTTTCCTTTAAATCTTAATCCAGACATCCAGTGGCATATTTCACAGCTAATGAACCTAACTTTCAAGTAGGAGCATAAAATACTAATTGAATCAGGGCATTGTGAGGTTATTGGCAGGCTGTTTATAATTTGGCAGAATCTTGCCCCTATGAGTAGTTATAGGAAAATTATAAAGCATTAGAACTGGAATGCTGTACCCTTTAATTATCCTCTTATCTATTTCCAAATTCCTTTGACCTACAGTAGACTGTATCATTCCACCTATAAATATTGATTGTTTAGCAGTTTACGATATTATACTTACTAAAATATCATGTCCCTCACAAGAAACTCGGCTTCGTTCCTTGAACGTCTTGGAAGAAGGAATATATGAATTATTTCTTCTGATGAAAGAGGTCTTGAGCTAATAAATTTGGTAAAAAAGGCTTTAAAAATAAAGAGCTTTGGAGATTTTCCGAGTACAGGAAATTCAAATAGGGAAGAGAGGAGAAAATATTAGAAACGAATGCTAACTTATTTTTTCCTTCCAAGGAAAGGTGGGGAAGGGTGAATGTTCCCGCAAAGATTGCGCAACACTATTTCATAAAAGATTTATTAGCAATGACAGAGGGAGATTGCTGGGTGGGACCCTGATAAATGCTTCACTTTTTTCGCTGCTTTAAAATTATGGGTTCTGTCCATAAAGTACTGATTAATTCATATTCGTTCAATGACATATCCTCTTTTTCTCCCCCAAGCAAAGATTGTAAGCATTTTACTCCAACAAATAAAGAACTCTGGGTGGGTTGCATGCTAATTCATTTAGCCCTGGAACTCGCACTACAATTTATGCAGCTAATCACAGCAAAGCAGGAAAGAATCTTTTCTTTCACTGTGACAAGACTTGCCTACCTTTCAGCATTCCCCCCCGCCCAAGGTATTATTAATCTCTAAACTTCACAAAATTGAAGACTTATCTAAGACCCTTTAAAACATGGTGGCATCATACATAGCAATTCCCAAAGAGAGATGTTTCTTTGCTTTTCTAAGACTGTAGCAATTGGAGTCCTTTCTTGTTTACAGAATCCAGATAAAGTAACTGGTATGTGTTCTAAATTTCCGGAGGAAATTGGTTGGATTTTAAACACAGTATTTACTGCAGAATACTGGATGGTTCAGGCCTAGAAAAATGGCAAAGTACCTGGAAGGAAGAGAGTAGATGTCGGGTAGTAGAGGAAGAACCAGCTTGGTTCATAGCTCAGGGCTTTAAGGCTTTACCTGGAAGAAACAAAACACTAGTGCCATGAGATGGCCAGGACCTCCCTGTTTCATCAGGTGGTTTACAGATTACTTTCATGTGATTCTCAGAGAGTCAGCAAGTAGTTTTCAATTTTAATGAATTTTTAAATTATAAGAGTAAATATGCTCCCATTTAAAATATCGGAAAAGAAAAGTACCAGGAAAGAATTATTTCACAGGCTAGCACTGTGCTAGACGCTGTCCTGGATTAGTAAAGGGTTTTCCACAAAACAAGTTCCCTTAATCCTGGTTGGGACCTTCAGGCTGCAATGTCCGTGAGGGCTGGTATCCGATCTGTCTTGTCTACGTGTTCAATGCTTGGTACTCGCTAGATGCTCACTGTCTATTTGTTGAGGGAACAAACTTGTAAACAAATGGTAAAAACGATGTACTGTCCAAATTTAATTTTTGGATAATTTTGACTGAGAGACCTAAAAGTATTAGTGTGAGCAGCTATTTGGTTTTTGAGTACTTTCTAAGCAGTTTTGTTAAGAATCTAGTTTAAATGGATAGAGAATGGCTGGATATCAAGTTGCAGTGCAGAGAATGAGCGCTACCTTCTATCAAAAATAATGCTTATGGAATGTTTCAATGTGCCAATTATGTAACTGAGCCTAATTTACCTCTTTCAATTCCACAGCAAGTCTGGGAAGTATATATTTTTTCTCCCTATTTCATAATTTGGTTCAGAAAGCATAAGGAATTATTCACGACCTCATAGCTAGTAAGTGGCAGACCTGGGATTTGAACTCTTCTTTGTGCGACTCTAGCACCATGTTCATGTGGGATTCCTGAACCTTTTAATTTAGGATCTACCGAAGATCTAAGAATTGGAAAATAATGTTTGGCCAAGACTCACACAACTTTGAAGAGGCTGAGTTCTGAGCATGTTGGCAGACAACAGCCATTGAGGGCTAGGGTGGAAGATTCTGTGTTCAGTTACTGGGCAGGTTGGGACTTTGCAGTTGAAAACTTGAGAAGCAAGATGAGATCTCAGCTACTGGTAGAAACAGAAAGAATTATGGTTAACTTTATAAGGCATCCCGTTGACAGAGAGGTCATCCTATTTATCTTATGTGGGGACAAAATTAGTACCAGTGCCTGGAATAGAGCCAAAAGGAAATCAAGCTGACTCAGTTAGTAAGACTGGATGGTGTGAAGCAGTGAGGGGCAGACTATCACATGTTTGTCTGACCTCAGGAAATAGTCATTCCTGATACAGGAGACTCAGGTTCAGCTTTGCCAAAATTAATTGATATGTTGCATGTTTCAAGCTTTCTTCATTAATAATAATGAATGTTAATATTTGTTGCACATCTAGTATGTGTCAGGAACAGTGCATAGCACTGTGCTTGCATTTCATTTCATCTTTGGATGGTAAGCACTGTTGTCGTCGTTTTCATTTTATAAGTAAATGAAACGAAGGCTTGGAAGAGGTAAATAATTTGTATAAGTTCACATATCTAGGAAGTGTGAAGCAGGGATAAACATTTGGATGTACCAGAGCATCTGGAGAAGTCATTAAAATACTGAAATTTTCCTATTCTAGTGGGTAAGTAGTCATTACGAGCTTCTCTGTACATCTGTACACCCGGGAGACCCCCCCTAGATTGCCCCATAATCAACCAACTAAAGAGGGGTTAGTACAGCAGGTCTTTGGGAGTCATTGTCTGCTTTCTTTGAGTGGTCCCTCTGCTGAACTAGGTGCACATATTTTGGATATCATCCTGGGTGGAGGTAGTTTTCACGACACATCTCACCTGGCAGGCCAGGGCTCAATAAGCCTAACCATGCTGTAAAAGAATGTATGCACCAGTGTGAGCATTCAGATTCATAAGCTCATCCTGGTGTTCATCACTAGTTGCTTCAGAAAGGGGCTGATAGCTTTTCCTGTCATTAACCTAACTTCTTTCCTTCCGTTTTTGGACTTTGTCCTTTGTAAAGGTGCTGTTCTTGTTAAAAATTCACTTATGCATCCTCCCATTGCTTTCAGTGGGACAGGTGGTAAAATAATGGAGAGCAGGTAGTGATCTCCAAGAACGTTGAGTTATTTCAGTGCTGCTTAATGAAAAGACTGGCATCCGAAGGTAGCTGCCTCGAGGTCACGTTTTGGCTGCACTAGTTATTATCTCTATGACCTTGGATAGTCTACCCAACCTCTTTGAGTCTCTTCATTTATAAAATGATGGTAATTCTCTCCATCTTTTCCAGCTTCCTACCACCCATTGAAACCTTTTCACCAAAGAAAGATATAAATTAATATCGCAAGGGATATAGTCCATACAGTGTAGTTGTTTAGTCCTTGTGGGGGTAGAAAAATTGGCAGAGCAGGTTATTAATAGTTTCCAAGACAGAATCCACACCACATGCTGAGCTGTTCTCTGCCTCTGAAGAGGGGATGTGGGTTGTCTGTCTTATTTGTTATGATAGGTTTGTTTACTGGAGCTCTTCTTTTAGAACTGTCTAGAACTTTTCCAATTTAAGTGATTCTGAAATGACATTTCTCCAAAACTAGCCTAAGACTTTTCTCTGCTCTCCCTAGCCTCACCTCACATCCTAATGAAAGCACACCTAAACTTCATTACATTTCCCAAGATAGGCTCAAGTAAATCCTACTGTAGATAAACAGCCCATAAATTTAACCATGGGTGAGCAGACTGCCTCTAAATGCACTCTGTAAAGAGCATGCTCTTTAAGGGGAGAAACCAACTGGGGAATGGATTTAGAGATAATTTGTATGTTGCAGGTGTGACTCGATAAGGCACTAAAAAGCTCAACTTTATGGTTGTAAAAATGCAGTATGCCCATCATCAGTGTAGCCTACATAAGCAGTCATTTATTAGAGCAAGATAAATAGCTATTTGTTGGGAGTAACAATAAATAAGTACAATAAATAATAATATAGTAAAATTTGCTAAGTACTTCTTATGTACATTATTTCTTTTAGTCCCTAAAGCTACCCTATGTGATAGGTATTACTAATCCTCTTACAAACAAGGAAATTAACCTCCACAGGGGTTTACTAATTTTTCTCAGTTTCCATAGTTGAGAGTTGGATTAGAGGTTCTCAATTCCCAGGAGATATTTAGCAATGTCTGGAGACATTTTTAGTTCTCATAACCTGGGGGAAATGTTACTGGAATCTAGTGGGTAGAGGCTAGAGATGCTGCTAAACATCTTACAATGCACAGGACACCCCATTCCCCACCCACTCCCCCAACAAAGAGTTACACCGCTGAGGTTGAGAAACCCCGAGGTGGAGGGAATGACAATGAACCCAGGTGTTTTTGATTCCAAATTCAGTGCTTATTTCCCTACAACTTTTTAAAAATAGCAGTGGAGTAGAACTGTCATTGATCCTAAGTTTCTCCAGGCTGATGTTGTCGTAGTACAGACTAGGTTCAGCTGGCATGATTTGGATTGGTTATTGTGTCCATTTCGATGGGTTCCTCCACTGCAGATTCTTAACTATTTTGAATACCACCTCTGGTGTCACATGACCAAATCTGGCAGTATTTAATCTGTAGGTAATAGGGGAGGAATCTTATTTTATGTAGCAAAGAGGATACATTGAAGAGAAGAATGAACTGGGGATTTTTTAAAAAAGGCTCTCTGTTCGCCTACCTATGTAAGTAATAATAATGCCCACCTCATGTACTTAGTGCTTTATAATTTTCAAAAAGCGTTTGCGTATATCTTCGACAGATATTTATTGAGGAGAAAATAAATGTCAGGGTCCGTTCTAGTTCTGAGCACACAGTAGTGACCAAAACAAAGACTCTTGGCCTCTTGGAGCTTATGTGTGAGGGGCAGGGGATACAGACAACAAGGAAATAAGTATGTAATATGCCAGGGAAAGATTAGTGCCATGGAAAAGAATAAAGCAGAGCAAGCCTAATAGGGAGTGTGGGGTGGAAGGTCTGAAAGGTAAGGTGGTATTTTTGCAGAGACATGAAGGATGGAAGAAAGTGAATCATGTGGTTATCAGTTGGAGGACTGGCGTATTTTTTCCCAAGTCAAGGAACAGCAAGAAAGCCAGTGTGGCTGGAGCTGAGTGAGTGAAGGGGAGTGGGGAGAGATGGGCTCTCAGAGGTAGCACAAGGGAGACCTTGTAAGCCTTGGGTTTTACTGTGATAGCATTGGAGAGCCACGGAAGAGTTTTGAGCATAGGAGAGATGTGATCAGATGTAATTTTAAAAGGTCAGTCTGCCTTTACCTTTTTCTACTTAGAAATATATGGTGACAGAAGATTTGACATTGGGTGATAAACACACAGTGCTATATACGGATGATGTATTATAGAATTGCACCCATGAAACCAATATAATTTTATTAACCAATGTCTTTAAAAAAAAATCAGTATTGCTGCTGTGTTGTGACTAAACTGGAGAGTTACGAGTTGAAGCCAGGAAACCGATTCCAAGGCTGTTGTAATCATCAGAAAGGAAACCATCGTTGCTAGAGATATAGCATTGGAAATGGTGAAATCCATCTGATTTTGGGTATCTTTTGGAAGTTGAGCCAACAGAAATTTGCATCACATGTGGAGTATGAGAGAAAGAGAGTGAAAGAGATGACTCCAAGCATTCTGCCTGAAAAACATCTCCATTCTGAGATGGGGAAACTATAGGAAGAGCAGGTTTAAGGTGAAAAACCAGGAGTTCTGGTTTGAATATGTTAAGTATAAGGTGCTGTTTACACATTTGCGTGAAGATGCAGTTATGGCATATCATGTAGCATATAACATTTCCAATGTTATATCATATCTTCGACAACAGGTTTTTAATTAACATGCCCATGTCTATGATGTGATGGATCTGGGATGAAATCACACTCTGTGTAACTCTAAGACCAATGTCCTTCTGCTGATGGAGAGTCTAGATACAAATCAACATAAAGAAAGAAGTCTCCAATAGCAATGTTTCCTAAAAACTGTCTAAGCTGTGTTTCTTTATGACCCTCCCTAAAAAGCAAGAGATGGTCACATTTGGTGGACAGAGGCACAGAGAACATCGAAATAAGTTGACCTCCCAGTTGGCACTTGGAATTATTATCAAAGTCATGAAAAGAACAGAACAAAGAAGCCCTAACAACTCAGATTCTGCCTACTCCAAATATCACTTTTTTAACATACTTTCTTTTTCTTTACTCATATTTAAAGTTAACAAGAAAGTGAAATCTTGGTCTATGTACTTGTTTTGTTTTCTTGGCCACAACTTTATTTTTCCCTCAAATTTTTCTTATAAAAATTTTAGACATAACAAACTGTTCAATAAACATCCATATATTCACCTCCTAGCTTCTACAATTAATATTTTCGTTTATTTTCTTTTTTACATATCTATCCATTCACCCCTCTACCCATCCATTGGTCCATTTTTTTTTTTGATGCATTCCATAGTAAGTTTCAGCCATCAGTACACTTCACCTCTAAAGACTTCAGTATGCATATCATTAACCAAGTTTCACATTAAACTCTTTAGTTTTCACACATGTGGATTATTTGCTTTTCAGTGGCTCTCTTGTAAACAGCATGTAGCTGAATTTTGAATTACTCTAATCTAAGAGGAGCCTATTTTAAAGAGGAGCCTATAACCCCATCCCATTGATTGTGATTGTGGAATGTCAGTCCTTACTTGTCTTCTTATTTTATGTCTTTGTGTATGCCTCTTTAACATTTCCTCTTTTATTTTTTTATGATCCTTGGTCATTTTTAAACTTTTCTTTGGTCTTTTTCCTCCAAAGAACATATTCATTTTTTTCCAACTAGTAGTTCCCTTTCAGTTAAAACAAAGACCGAGTCTAAATTTCTCTGTTTGCATTAAAACTAAAGCAGCATCTTCCTTGTGAGATGAGATCATTAAAGATCCTTTGTTTTCCTTGGCTGCTGAATCATTTCAAAGTTTTGGCCCACGAAATCACAGGCTCAGAATATGTCAGGCTCTCATTTCGCAAGTTGGGAAAATTGAGGCTCAGAGAGGGAAAAGACTTTCTCCTGAAAAGCCCCAATTTCTGAATGGGAGAATCAGAGAGTGAGCCTGAACACGGGGCATCTGGTCTACCTCTACCTTTAGCTCAGAAGACACTCAGATAACACTTAACGCCCCCCAGACAGATGAGAAAATATACTAGTTTCAGAGGATTAAAGAAAATGGATTTCTCAATTTATAGTAGAAGTTTAAAAGCCTTCCAGGAAATCCTGCCATCTCTATAATAAAAAAATTTTAGCCTACGTTCTATTAATCTTTATATCCACAATGGAAAAGCCTTTTGCTTAATAATATCTCCTCAAATATTTGAAGACTATTCTTAAGTCTCCCTACAGACTCCTTTTCTTGAGAATAAATAATCCAAATTCCTTTATACTTTTCTCATGGATTTTTCTTCTCATTCTTTTATTAATATTTATAACTTTCCATGAGTTTTCTTCAAATTTTCTACCTTGCTACTAAATTGCAAAGCCAGGAAACAACAAAATACTCTAATACTGATTATTGAGTTCATGCCAAATTGTGAGTTCCTTGAGGGCAGGGACCATTTCTTACTCCACTTTGTACTCCTTAGGGGTCAGCAATATATATATATTTTTTTCAGAAGAGCCAGATAATAAATATTTTAGGCTTTGTAGGCCAAGAGGCAATGTCCTCTATGTTTTGAACAGTTATTCTCTCTGAAAGGCTAATACTGTTTTTTCTGTTTTACATCATAGAAATGTGAAAGTCATTCTTAGCCCAAGGGCCATGCAAAAATAGGTGGGTGGTAGGCCAGACTTGGCCTGTAGGTGCTAGTTTGTTGACTCCTGCTCTAGATTCTAGCACAATGCTGGGTACATAGTAGGCATTTGCATGAATCTATAAAAATTATTTCATAATTTCTGTCTTCTATATTTTTGTTTAATACTTATGTTAAATTGCTGGCTCAATGAGTTTGTCCACTAAGACCTTCAGATCTTCCTTTGCCATATGTAACCCATGGCCAGGACTTTCACATGCTTTTTGTACTTGGGTAGTTTTATTGTTCCTCCCTTAATCTAAGTTTTGTTTTAATCTAGTTTTATTGCTCTTCCCTTAGTGCTAAAGTGTGATCGGGGCCCTCTATTAACCTTTATTTGCTAGTGGCTTTGGATTGCACCTTTAATTTAGTGAGGTTGTTTTGAATTTTTGTTTTTCCAGTGTGTTCAGAAGCTGCCCTAGTTGCAAATTATCTGTGAATTTAACAAGCAACCCCAGGCAATTGACAAAACAAAAATGCGCACCCAATTCAATCACCTCAACCCAGGCCCCGAGCTCTATTTCCATTCTTATGGCTCCTACCTGCCCTGCAGGGCTTGAGAAGCTCATTGCTACTTATTGTCTTGGAATATATTGGAAAAAATCAGACAGGCTCACAGAGAAGGCTGGTACTGACAAAACAACACAAAACAAACAAACAACCCCTAAAACTCCCCAAACCAAAACCCTTCTTTTCTTTCCTCTGAGTTTTTGGGCCAGTGGAGAACACTTGTTATGGCCTGAGAGAGTGTGGAGTTCTGCATTAGTCAGAAAATTTCCATTTTGAGCTGAATTTGGACGAAGCAGTCTTGAGCAGTACCAATTCATAGCATCAAGGGAAGAAAGCTATTTTACAGAATGCCCGGGGACTTAGCACATCATTCCTGCCACCCCTCTGTGCCACTCCCAGTTTCATTTTTTCCACCCCCCATTTCCACCCCTGACCTACGGATGTAGCTGTCACCCCTGGCGCACTCAGGGGGACCTGGCGCGGGTGCGAACCCAGGACTTTCTGTGTGTAGAGCAGACGTGCTAACCACTACAGTATGGAGCCATCCCCCCCACCCCCGACTCCCAGTTTCAGATAGACTGATTCATAGGTCCCCAGATACCTTTCCGATTGAAGCCCTCTGTTTATCTGCAGTGATCTTGTGTGGGTATTTGCTGGCTCTTATGACCAGAGTCCAGTGGAACCACCTCCAAACTGCCAATGGGTCAATCAGTAGCCAGGCCTCTTCAGTGGTCACCATTCTGCCTTGGGACACAGAGGGACCGTTAGATTTAGGCAGATGTGACATCAAGGCTGATAGAAAACAGGAAGGGAGCGCTCCTTTTTCTCCAAGCTCCAGGCTATAGGTGGTTACAATTTTTAATCTAGGGGAACTGGGGAGAGCTTTAGCCTGGTTCCCTAGGGGTGAAATGCATTCCTGTGGCCCCTTTTATCCATTCCTCTCCTTACTCTCTTCTCCTCCTCTCTGTGTTGCTGAAATTGCTGTGATTGCTACCATTTAAAATGTCTAGAAAAGCTGCATTTATTTACAATGACTTCCTTCTTACCCAGCTGGGGGAAGTTGCAAAATAGCCAACCCAGTGGTAGATCAATCTTTAACATTTCTTTGAAATGTTGAAGTAAAGAAAATGATGACAATTTTAAGTCTCTATTAGGTGGAAATGATCTATGAGGGATGGTGGACGGCTGAAGGTCACACAATCAGGCAGCTGCCTCCGGCTCAGTGATTGAGAAGTGTGGAAGGCAACAGGAAGTGTATTTCTGAGTTTTGTAAGAGCCCAAGTTTGGGAATTTATCAATGTGTGCCTGGGATTTGCTGTAATGAGCCTCTTCACTCCTCTCATGAAACAAACCAGTGTCTACTGGCTGGCCTTACTTAGATATGGAAATTAATTTGTTTTGTTTTTAGGGGAAAATATCATGCCTTTGTCTGGCTTACCTGATCAATAGCCTTGCTTGCATGTGAGGATCATGCTTACTCCCTACCTGGTTAAAAGAACAATGTTAATGACATTGAATTTGTACATTTTGCATCCTTAATGTTTAGAGACCTTCTTTTAAGATATTTTAGCTTCTAGATATACATTCTCTTTTTCTCTTTTTATTATAAATTCTTCTTTACCCTGTGTGTCAGTCAGGATGGATTTGGTCATGCTGGGGCAGCAAAACTACTTCAAAATCTCAGTGGCTTAAAACAACAAAGGTTTATTTCATTCTCATGCCACATGTCTATCATGCCCATCATGGGTTACGCTCCATGATGTTTTCTCTTGGGGACCCCAACAACCAGAGCAAGAGTTGGCAAACTTTTTCTGTAAAGGGCCAGATGGTAAATATTTTAGGCTTTGTGGGCCAAGTGAACTCTGTTACAGCTGTTCAACTCTGCCATCATGATACACGAACAGTCACAGACAAATCCGTAAAGAGATGGGCATAGCTGCTTTCCAGTAAAACTTTATAAAAACTGGCAGTGGGCTGGATTTGGTCCGTGGGCTGTAGGTTGCCCACTCTCTAGTAGGAAGAGAAAGGAAAGGTGGCGAATCTTGTACTGATTCTTTAAGGCTTAACTTCTACTTACACTTCTTTGGCCACAGCAAGCTACATGGCCACGCCTAACTTCATGGAGGTACTGAAAGTATTGCCCAGAAGGAGAACCGGAAATATCAGTGAACAGCACCAATGATCACACATTTCTCCCCTCTTCTTTTCAGAGAATCCAGAATTTCTTCAACTTCTAGGCTAGAACTTCAAAAAATATCTTTTAAAGGCAATATATATTTTGTAACTCAGTTGCTTTGATGGGAGTTAAACAAATTTAGAAGATGAACAGGATCTAATTTCCAGGAGTTATTTTAAGCATT
>NW_011888897.1:5844030-5859429 GCF_000151845.1 Pteropus vampyrus | reverse complement strand
GGATCATGCTTACTCCCTACCTGGTTAAAAGAACAATGTTAATGACATTGAATTTGTACATTTTGCATCCTTAATGTTTAGAGACCTTCTTTTAAGATATTTTAGCTTCTAGATATACATTCTCTTTTTCTCTTTTTATTATAAATTCTTCTTTACCCTGTGTGTCAGTCAGGATGGATTTGGTCATGCTGGGGCAGCAAAACTACTTCAAAATCTCAGTGGCTTAAAACAACAAAGGTTTATTTCATTCTCATGCCACATGTCTATCATGCCCATCATGGGTTACGCTCCATGATGTTTTCTCTTGGGGACCCCAACAACCAGAGCAAGAGTTGGCAAACTTTTTCTGTAAAGGGCCAGATGGTAAATATTTTAGGCTTTGTGGGCCAAGTGAACTCTGTTACAGCTGTTCAACTCTGCCATCATGATACACGAACAGTCACAGACAAATCCGTAAAGAGATGGGCATAGCTGCTTTCCAGTAAAACTTTATAAAAACTGGCAGTGGGCTGGATTTGGTCCGTGGGCTGTAGGTTGCCCACTCTCTAGTAGGAAGAGAAAGGAAAGGTGGCGAATCTTGTACTGATTCTTTAAGGCTTAACTTCTACTTACACTTCTTTGGCCACAGCAAGCTACATGGCCACGCCTAACTTCATGGAGGTACTGAAAGTATTGCCCAGAAGGAGAACCGGAAATATCAGTGAACAGCACCAATGATCACACATTTCTCCCCTCTTCTTTTCAGAGAATCCAGAATTTCTTCAACTTCTAGGCTAGAACTTCAAAAAATATCTTTTAAAGGCAATATATATTTTGTAACTCAGTTGCTTTGATGGGAGTTAAACAAATTTAGAAGATGAACAGGATCTAATTTCCAGGAGTTATTTTAAGCATTGAGAATGTGACATTTTTTCTTTTAAGCCCACCATGGTTCTGTTTGAATCCCTGCACCAATCTGAAGTGAGATTAAATTCATTCCTCTAATTCATTCTTAGGTGTTTAGATTTCTGGTTATAGGTCTGGAATCTAGGAAGTGACCACATCCTCCCTTTGACTTTCTCCTCCTACCCCCTTTCTTGATGGCCACAGAAGTCAGGTGCTCTCTCACCTTTCACTGGGACAGGATTGGGCCTGGGTCTTGCTGACTACCCTACCTTGAACATTCCTTTTTGTGTACCTTGGGGAAACCAACGATCCCCACCATGCAGGGCTCCTGGAGCCTTCCCTGGTCTTTTAGCAGCCATTTCATTATCTCTAAGCTTTGCAAATCAGGAAAGGAGAAGTCACTTCATCCAGAAGAGGGCACTGTGTGCACAGTCTAGAATACTCAGTTTTTTTCTGGTAGAGGCACAAATTAAAGATTAATGAA
Source organism: Pteropus vampyrus (assembly GCF_000151845.1). Classification (NCBI taxonomy): domain Eukaryota; kingdom Metazoa; phylum Chordata; class Mammalia; order Chiroptera; family Pteropodidae; genus Pteropus; species Pteropus vampyrus. The sequence goes on along the minus strand of NW_011888897.1, from coordinate 5,858,060 downwards.
CCTATATTCAAATTCTGCAACTATAGCACCTATCATAAAGCATAAACCAAAACACCATACTAGGAATGTACTCTATAAAAAAGGGAGGAAATGCAATTTATTAATAACTTGTACATTTTGCAAGGTACAAACTACCTCGTTAAATCAAACATTTTTACTGGCTGCTCCTCTACTTTTCTTACAGTATAAACTCAGGCTTGAACCAAAGCCTGCCCTACTGTTGGCTGCTTAGATGAGAGTCTAGCAACCTTGAGGGCTAAGGCTAAAGGAGAGACGGGAAGGTTAGATCCTGTTGAAAAAAGAATAATTTGCTTCTTTCAAGCATCTTCTCCCACAGGAAAGTGAATAACGCTTCAGAGAAACTTAATGCAGAATGTGGGAAGCAAATATAACTAAACACAATGGTTCTCTAAGTGCTAAAATGGAAGATGCCAGCATTTCATAAGTGGGAAAATTTCGAAAAGAGAACATGGTAGTTATAAACTTTTTATGTCTCACCCTCCTGGTTTATCTTTACCTAAGCACCTATCACACTGTGATATATTCTTAATAGAACCATCCAGGTCCTTTTGTTGTTGTTGTTGTTGCAAATTTTTACTTAGCTGCTAAGCTTTCTCCTTGGATCCTGACTGTGACCATCAGGTTATAACCCCTCTCTGCCTCAATCTTCTTGTCTGTAATATAGGCATAATTACAGTGCCTATCTTAGAGGATGTCATGAGATTCTTATTATCTTGTGTTCTTTTGTTGTTTCCTCAGCAGCAAAGATGAAGTCTTTATGCAATGACCCAAGTGGATGTTTGAGAGAACTGGAGGCTAGGTCACAACAGTAGCCAATTGAAAGAGAAATTTCCTCAATTTCTAAGCTAGCACTTCTTCAAAAAAGCAAAAGCTATAGAAATACAACTGGTTAATTGATGAAGTCACAGTGCTTTAAGTCTGCACAATGAGCAATTTCAGATGGAGAGACTGAAAATTCTCTGCAGTCGGAATGTCAACTCAGATACCAAAAAAAAAAAAAAAAAAAAAAAAGATGAGTTGAACACAAACCCATGTAAATTGGCATGGTAAGCAGATTGGTGTAGGACATGAAAGAGAATTAGCATAGCCCAGAGAAAGTTCATGGTGACTAGGGTGAAAATGAATGCAGATCAATCAAATGAGGATAAGCGAAGGCGATTTATTCAGAGCTTGCTATAGCAAGGGAGTCAGCCACCACCACTCGCATTGTCTGACCCAAAGGCAGGTAGAAGAGTGGGAAGGCTTTAGAGTAGAAGGAGAAGACGACTTCGGAGATGCCCTGATTGAAGGCTGGCTATTGGCATGAGGAAGCTGTAGCTGGGATAACTAGAAGTGGGACAGCTTATGTGGTTGGTTTTGGTGGGTTCTGAGTTGGAAGTGGGGATGAAAATCAGGGAAGCAGTCGGTTATTAATCAAGTCCTGGTTATTTGGGCCCAGTTGTTACCGGGGTTATTGTTCAGCTCCCGGATCAGTTGTTAGTGTTCTGAATCCCTATGAGTCTGACTTGTGGTCTCTTTCCACTGCTCAGAAGCGTCTGCCTTGTGGCTGCTTCCTCAGTCACAGGACCAATGTCTGTTCTTCTCACTCTGCCAGAAGCTGTCCCAGGGATTAGAAACAGTCCAGATGCTGCTCACTCTGAGATTTTTATGTTCAACTAGTTCACGTTTCGAATACCAGTAGGTGAAAAATAAAACTGGTATAAACCTGAGCAGGTAACATCTTAGCAAGAAAATGTAGATCTAGTCTTAAATTGCCTTAGTTGGCAAGGTACCCACTGTTCACTCTGGATTGCACAGAGCTGGTTCTATAGTGTGGGCTACTTCATGAACACTTACTATGTGTCAGAAATTGTGTTTAGAACTAAGGAAACAAAGACCTATGAGATTCTAGTCCCCTGGTAGAGCGACATAGAAGACAGGTGACAACATAAGATCTTATATTCTGAGTGTGGAGTTAGCTATTCCTCTCTATCAGCACCAATGACCACGGGTCTCAGTCAGTCCTAGTACTTGTCACAGTGCGGGGCAATTGAAGGCATGTTTCCATTTACCCCACTGGACTGTGACTCGTCAAGGATAGGAACTGACTCTGTGCATCTGCTGTGTCACCAACACCTCAGCCGGTACCTGGTTTATTGTAGGTAGGTTAAGGGATTGAGCTATTTGGTCAAAGAGAAGCAAATTCAAGTCTTAGCTCTTTTACTATTAACTATGAGAACTGGGGCAGGTTCTTTAGCTCTTTCTAAGGTCCTGTGTTTTCATCCATAAAATGAGGATAATCATAATCATAGCAATCCATTCTACCTAATACATCATTTCTACATCATTGACACATATTAAACACTCAATAAATATCTTCTGCTATAATTACAAATTTAATTGTGTTGAAAGTCCAGTGATACAGCTGATACATACTCCAGAGCAGAGAGGAGGGAGGGGTTACTGGAGCACGTCCTACAAGCTGGGCGTTTTTCTGGGATGCAAGCCAAGCAAATCCATTCCAATGTCATGTGGCACTAGAGCAGGCGATAACGTTATGTGGTACTCATGAACAGCACATGCTGAAATAAAACATCTAGTTAATTCCAGGGGCACAGAGAACATGGATTCATGACTTAAAACGAAGATTGAAACATTGGTAATTTTTGTACCACATCAAAAATATTGGCAATCAACCATCCGCAGACTCTTTGTAAAAATCCTCATTTATTTGCCGGTGCTTCGGAAAAAGGGTCTTGGTTGTAGAGAGAATGGAACAGGGGTTGTTGATGGTTTCTGAGAAGAGGACATTAATTAAATACATTTCATAGGGGAGAAAACTAAAGGACTCTAAGCTGAAATGGTCTCATTTCACATATCAATGCTGTGACTCTTAATTTCCCAAAATGAGATTCATACCTTTTGTAAGAGTTGAATGAGATAACAAATATGAAAACACCAACACAATGCCCAACATTTCTTGAATACTGGAAATAATCAAATATTATTTCTCTTTTTATTTTTCTAGTGATAGAAAAAGTAACATTTGGAAAATGTACATACAGTATGCTAGAGTAGTTATCCCAAGATGGGAAATGAATGGTGTGGCTGAGGTTGCTGATTATCCCTCCAAATTCATTCTCCTTTTCTCCTGCCATAATAGAATCCCTCATTTTTAGATGGGCCCATGGCTGCATGGAATAATGACTACATTTTCCAGCTTCTTTTTTAGGAGGTGTGGTCATGGACAATGGGCCGTAAGGGAAAATGGGGTGTGCACTCCACCAGATGTTTCCTTAAAGAGTGTTTATGGGCTCCCTCCTTGCCTTTCTTCCTCTGCTGCCTGGAATGTTGATGTGATGGCTGGAACTGCAATCATCTGAACTCTGAGGTACGAGCCTCAGCTGAGGAGAAAGGAGCTCGATGACTGTGGAGCTACCACATCTGCACTGGACTGCCAATGCTCAAGGGAGAGAGAATAGACTTCATTCTTTTCAAAGCCACTGTTATTTGGGCTTTTTGTCACTTGCAGCAAAATGCGATCCTAATACTTATGTCATTATTGATACAGTACTAGAGAGACATACCTTTAAAGAGACCTGAACATTTTAGGAGACAAAGTCAAGGCCTAAAAGAACTTATTTTAAAAATGCCATTCCATCAAAATAAGGAAGGAAACCAGTCAAGCCTACTGGTTTCTAATATAAAGGCTGGCCAAATCAAAGCTTTCATTTTACATTATTCACCAATGAAAAAGACATAGAGCGTGTCAGCATGCAGATGTTACTGTCTTGTAAACTGCATCATTTTAGACCATGGCAGTTGAGAATTACTAAGAATCCTGATCAGAGTAAGGCTATAACAATGAGACTTCTCTTTAGACTGGCTCTTAGGGTTGCCTTGTAATAGTGCAAAATATCATACCTATGTATATTTGATGTTTGTACTAAAACACACATTTTAAAAATTAAGACCCCACCCACAACGTAATATCACTTTGCACTTACATCTTAGTATTGATAGTTTAGTGTTATTAATAAGTTGATAAGATTCAAAAGAAATTGGTGTACAAACATTTTCCTCTCCAGTCTCTTGAATAATAACATCCCACGTGTTTATCTGCTGTCCATAGTGCAGTTGCTGGCTCACCTTCTAAAGGATGAGCCCATTTTAACTGTACTGCCAGAAATCACAGGGTTCTAGTTACTCTGGAGGCTAAGGTCACTTAGAATTACTTTGTTATGAATCTTCCCTTTTTGTGTAGCTCTTGGTTAGTTTGTAGCTTAAACATCTCTTTTAAAAATTATTTTATTTTTTTGAGCTATAATTGACATATAACATCGTATTAGTTTCAGGTATATAACATAATGATTCGATATTTGTATATATTGTGAAATGGTCACCATAATAAGTCTGGTTAACATCCATCACCACACATAGTTATACATTTTTTACATTTTTTTTCTTGTGATGAGCACTTTTAAGATCTACTCTCTTAGCAACTTTCAAAAATGCAATACATTATTGTTAACTGTAGTCACCATGCTGTACATTAGATCCCCATGACCTATTTGTTTTATAGCTGGCAGTTTGTACTATTTACCCTCTTCACCCATTTCTCCCACTTCCTACTTCTGGCAACCATGAATCTGTTTTTTGTACCTAAGAGCCTTTTTTTTTTTTTAGACTTCACATATGAGGTTATATGATATTTGCTTTTCTCTATATAGCTTATTTCACTTAGCATAATGCCCTTAAGGTCCATCCATATTACTGTAAATGGCAAGATTTTCCTCTTTCTTATGGCTGACTAATATCCTACATTTTCTTTATCCATTATTCCATTAATGGACCGTTAGGTTGTTTCCATATACATCACTTTTTCTCTAAATTTACTTTTAAATTTAAGCATGGTTAGTATACAATCTTATATTGGTTATATTAGTTTCAGGTGTACAATATAGTGATTCAACATTTTTATACTCGCTCCACTAATTCTAGTAATTATCTGTCACCATGTAAACTTATCATAATTTCATTGGCTATATTTCCCTTCCCCTTTTCACCTATCCTCCACCTCTTCCTCTCTGTTAACTATACCTTTGGTCTCTGTTTCTATGAGTCAATTTTTGTTTTTTTTTTTGTTTTTTGTTTTTGTTTTTAGAGTACACATATAAGTAAAACCATATATTTGTCTTTCTCTGCTTGATTTATTTCACTTAGCATAATACCATCTAGATCCATCCATATTGTTGCAAATAGCAAGATTTCATTCTTTTTTATTGCTGCATAATATTCCTCTGTGTGTGTGTGTGTGTATGTGCGTGTGTGTGTGTGTGTGTGTGTGTGTGTGTGTGTGTGTGTGTGTGTGCACGTGTACATGTGACCCAGGTTGCTTCAATATCTTGGCTATTGTAAATAATGCTGCAATGAACATAGGAGTGCATATATCTTTTTGAATTAGTGTTCTCATTTTCTTTAGATAAATACCCAGAAGTGGAATTGCTGTGTTGTATGGTATATCTATTTCTAGTTTTTGGAGGATCTCCATACTGTTCTTCATAGGGGCTGCACCAGTTTGCAGTCCCACCAACAGTGTACACGGGTTCCCTTTTCTCCACATTCTCACTGACACATATTATTTGTGCTTTTTGATAATAGCCATTCTGATTTGTGTGAGGTGATATCTTCTGTGGTTTCAGTTTGCATTTCCTTCATGATTTGTGATGTTGAGCATCTTTTCATATGTCTGTTGGCCATCTGTATGTTTTCTTTGGAGTAATGTCTCTTCATTTCTTCTGCCCATTTTTCAATCAGATTATTTATTTATTTATTTGTTATTGAGTTGTATGAGTTTCTTATACATTTTGGATATCAACCCCTTATTGGATACATCATTTGCGAATATATACTCCCATTCAGTAGGTTGCTTTTTTGTTTTGTTGAAGGTTTCCTTCATTGTGCAGAAGCTTTTTGGTTTGATGTAATTCCATTTGTTTATTTTTTCTTTTGTTTCCCTAGCTCAAGGGGAGGGGATGTGTCTAAAAAGACATTGCTCAGACTGATGTCAGATAGTTTACTTGCTATGTTTTCTTTTAGGAGTTTTATGATTTCAGGCCTTATATTGAGGTCGTTAACCCATTCTGAATTTACTTTTATAGATGGTGTAAGAGAGTTGGTCAGTTTCATTTTTTCATGTTTCTGTCCAGTTTTCTCAACACTACTTGTTGAAGAGACTGTCATTATTCCAGTGTATATTTTTTATCTTTTTTGTCATAGATTAGTTCACCATATAAGTGAGCGTTTACTTCTGGGCTCCCTATTCTATTCCATTGATCTATGTGTCTGTTTTTGTGCCAGTACCATGCTGTTTTGATTATTACAGCTTTGTAGTATAGTTCGGGGTCAGGGAGCATACCTTTAACTTTGTTCTCCATAAGCATCTCTTAATAAGGAGATCCATCAGAAGTGATTCAGGCAGCTGATGGGGTTAGCTCTGCTTCTCACTCTCCTGAGATGTCTTCCCTAGTACTCCAGGAACAAGTAGTTTTGAATGTTTTCAACAGCTGTAGTTGGTACTATTCAACTTGCCCTTAAACTTAGCGTTTTATATTTTAAAAAGTTACATTAATGATTTTGTTTTCTTTCACTAGCCAGTTCAGTGTCTTTCACATAGTAGGCACTTAATACATGCTTATTTATTTATTACACAATAGTTGTGTGTGTTGGCTCAAAATGGATAATGGGTCAGGCTGGGCTTAGATGTAGTCGTATCTTCAGCATAAGTTGATCCTAATTTTAGGATGGGTTTTTGAACTTTGAACAGTTGACTTACCACAAATGTGACCTGAAAGTAATTTACCAATTCGGTAAGGCAAATGGTAACGGCTTGACTAGTAAATTCTTGTTTTGTTTTTTTTTAAAATGAAAATTGAAGAAGATTAAATTAATCATACTTCTGAGTTCATGGTAAATTAGCAACACTTTTGTGCAAGTCTCTCATTTGTTTGTATTTATTCCTTTTTATTGCATCCCCATTCTCTTCCCTGTAGGCAGTTGTTCCATTGTGTTTAATATACATCTTTTCTCTGTATGTATTTTTGAAAAATGTAATAATAAATAACACTGCATAGAACTTACTATATGCCAGGCTCTGTTCTAAGCCCTTTACGTGTAATCATTTAATTCTCATAACAACCTTATGAGTTAAGTACCTTTATTATCCCCATTTAATAAATGAAAGAACTGAGGCATAGAGAAGTTAAGTAACTTGCCTAAGGTCACACAGCTACTAAGCAATGAGGTTGGGATTTGGACCCAGGCAGATGAGCTCTTCAATCATGCTCTTATTACCAACCATACCACCAAAACATGTACTATGCTTTGTGTGTATGCATTTTTAATTTATGTAAGTGGTACTGTGTAAATGGTTCTGCTATAAATCTCATTTCATTTCTTATGTCTTTTACTCAACACTTTGCCTTTTTTTCCCCTGGCTTTTTTGAAATATAATAAACAATTAGTTGCTCATATTTACATTGTACAATTCAATGGTTTTTTTCAATTATAGTTGGCATACAATAATATACCAGTTTCAGTTGTACAGCACAGTGATCAGAGATCCACATAACTCACAAAGTAATCAATTCACTAAATCTAGTACCCCTCTTCCCTCTTACGTATTTATTACATTATTTACCATCTTCCCCATGCCACACCCTATATCTCCATGTCTATTCTGTAACTATCCATTTGTACTTCTTAATCCCTTTGCCTTTTTTTTTTGCCATCCTCCCAACCCCCCCTCCCATCTAGTAGCCCTCAAAATGTTCTCTGTATCTATGAGTTTGTTTCCGTTTTTGTTGTTGTCGTTTATTTGTTCTTTAGATTCCACATGTATGTGAAATCATATGATATTTATCTTTCTCCCTCTGACTTACTTCATTTCAGTGCAATACGCTCTAGGTCCATCAAGGCAATATCTTTTTCTATCCCCTTCCTTTTACCCGTGTGTGTCTTTTAATCTGAAGTGAGTCTCATGTAGGCAGCATATCCATTCAGCCATTCTATCTTTTGGTTGGAGCACTTAATTCTTTTCTGAGGTACTTGTTGATAGTAATGTATTTATTACCATTCATTATTCATGTTTTTGATACATGTTTTTTCTTCTTAAAGAAGTCCCTCCAACATTTTCTGTAATAGTGGTTTGGTGTTGATAAATTCCTTTTGCTTATTTTTGCCTGGGAAGCTCTTTATCTGTCCTTTGACTCTAAATTATAACTTTGCTGGATAAAGTATTCTTGGTTGGGTTTTCATCATTGAATGTTTTGTGCCAAGCCCTTCTGTCCTGCAAAGTTTCTTTTGAGAAATCAACTGCCAGTCTTATGCATGCTCCCCTGTAGGTAACTAACTGCTTTCTTCTTGCTGCTTTTAAGATTTTCTCTTTGTATTTAACCTCTGACATTTTAATTATGATGTGTCTTGGTGTGGGACTCTTTGGGTTTATCTTTTTTGGGACTCTCTGAGCTTCCTGGGGTTGTATGTCTCCTTTATTAGGTTAGGAAAGTTTTCCATCATTATTTCTTCAAATAGCTCTTCAACTTCTTGTTCTCTTTCAAGTACCCCTAAGACACAGATATTTTTACATTTAATTTTGTCCCGTAGGTTCTTTAAATTATTATTATAGTCTTGGCTTCTTTTTTCTTGCCATTTTGATTGAGTGTCCTTGGCTTCCCCAGCCTCTATATTGGTGGTTCGATCCTCTTATCTATTCTGTTGATTCCCTCTAATATACTCTTTATTTCAGATAATATGTTCTTCATTTCAGACTGATTCCCTTTTATAATTTCCATTTCCATTTTTATGCTTTTTTTTTTTTTATCTCTTTGTTGAAGTTCTCACTGAGTTCATCTACATTTCCTCTAAGTTCACTGAGCATTTTTATAACAAGTGTTTTATTTTTTTATTAAGTTTTTTGGGGTAACATTGGTTAATACAATTATATAATTTTAGGTGTACATTATAATTTGACATCTATATATTCTATTGTGTGATTACCACCCAAAGTCTAGTTCCCTTCAGCAATCATATATTTGATCCCATTTACCTACTTCACCCTCCCCCTACCTCCCTATATTTGACTCCCTTTACCCCATCTACTTTTCCCCTCCTTCTCCACCCCCTACCCTCTGGTAACCACTAGTCCATTGTCCATGTCCCTGAGTCTCTGTTTGTTTGTCCTGTTCATTTGGTGATTTTAGGTTTATATCCCACATATAAATGATATCATGTGATTTTCAACTTTTTCTGTCTGGCTTATTTTGCTTAGCATGATTATCTTGAGGTCCACCCACGTTGTCGCAAATGGCAGTATTTCATCTCTTCTTATGGCTGAGTAATATTCCATTGTATATATATACCACAGCTTCTTTAGCCAATCATCTATCATAAGACACTTCATTTGTTTCCATGTCCTGGCAACTGTGAATAATGCTGCTATGAACATTGGTGTGCAAATATCTTTTCTGATATGGGTTTTCAAGTCTTTGGGGTAAATACCCAGTAGAAGAATTGCTGGATCATATGGTAGATCAATTCTTCACTTTTTGAGGAACCTCCATACTGTTTTCTATAGTGACTACCAATTTGCAGTCCTACCAGCAGTGTATGAGGGTTCCTTTTTCTCCACATCCTCTCCAACATTTGTTATTACTTGTCCTGTTGAGTATAGCTATTCTTACAGGTGTGAGATGTTATCTCATTGTGGTTTTGATTTGCATTTCTCTAATAGCTAGCAATGTTGAACATCTTTTTACATATTTGTTGGCCATTTGTATGTCCTCTAGGGAGAAGTGTTTGCTCAGGTCCTCTGCCCATTTTTTAATTGGATTGTTTGTTTTTTTGTTGTTATTGAGTCATATGAGTTCTTTTGTATATTTTGAATATTAGGCCCTTATCAGAGGTGTTGCTTGCAAATATATTTTCCCATCTAGATGGTTGTCTCTTTACCTTGCTGACAATTTCTTTTGCTGAACAGAAGCTTTTTAGTTTGATGCAGTCCCATTCATTTATTTTTGCTTTTACTTCCCTTGTCTTTGAGGTCAAATTCATAAAAGTTTTTTTTAAGTCCAAGGTCCTTGGGTTTAGTTCCTATGTTTTCTTCTACGCATTTTATTGTATACCAAGTGTTTTGAACTCTGCATCTGTTAGATTGCTTGACTCTATTATTTCTGGATCTCTATTCTGTCCTCTCATATGCTTTCTGCTTCTTTGTCTTCCCATTTTGGCTGCCTTTCTGTGTCTATTTGTATGTACTAAGCAAAGCTCCTAAGACTCCCAATCTTATTAGTGTGGATTTGTGTAGTAGGTATCCAGTGGCACGGTCCTAAGAGGGACTCAGCTTCAGGCCAAGTTTAGGCCCAGCCTGTGCCCCACCTTTTAAGATTCAGCAAGCAATCTACAGATGCTGAGCTTATAGTTGCCTCAAGAGGTTATGCCAGAAATCATGGTCAGCTGCCACCAGTGTGAGTCTTGGAGTTGGCTCAGCAAGGAGCATGAGACGGCAGAGAATACAATGGATGTGTCTTGGGCGGGGCCACAAGTTGGGGGAGATAGAGTTTCAGGGAATCCTCTGGGTAGAGCGACCTCTGTTATCCTGTTTGATGACGTCTAAGCTATGACAGTGCTGTGTCTGCACACTGGGAAGGAGGATGGCTCAACAGAGGAACAGTGGATACCACCAGCACTTCTGCCTGGGAGAAAGCCTCACCTCTGGCCCTCGCTCCAACAACTCAGTGTCCTTCTGTAAGTCCCTGGTGCTGCCTTGAGCAGCCAACTGGGCACTGGTGCTCAGAGCAAGCAAGTCTGTCACCGCAAAAGTCCGCTCAGGGACATGGCCCCTTTAAGAGGTGTCTGCAGCTGCTGCAGCTTCTGTCCAATTCAGTTGTTTGGGCCTGGGCAGCCTCATAACTTCACCTCCTCCTACCTTCTACCAGTTGCAGGGTGATTTCTTATTTCTCTCCCTAGTTGTAGGGTTTCTGTTCATCTAGACCCAAGGTGACTCTGCTTGCTGTTTGCTCCATGTTTCCATCACAACTTTGATTTGGTCACAAGAGGGACGAACAAAGCCTCTATCATCTATGCCATTTTTCCTCGACCAGCACTTTGCCTTTAAGAAGAACCTATGTTGCTTTGTCCTCTTATGATCTATTCTTCCAATGGCTGTACCCAGGGTGAATATCTATCACATATTGCCTCTCGACTCTCTAGTGATGATACTCTAATTTCCTGCCTCTACAAATAATGTTGCAATGAACATCTTCCCTCAGGACCTGTGGGAGAATTCTCCTTTAGGTACTAAATGTTTTCTCCCTATGAAACAGGAAACGAGTAGATTTAGAGCCCTTTTCTGAAAAAGTTACTTATTCCATTGCAATCATGTCTCAAGCACTGTTTCAGTTGTAGGATCATCTCAAAGTGGAACATAGATATTCATTTATATCAAATCAGAATCACTTTATTTACTAAATAATCATTTTGTAAATGTTTATTCATGCCACTTGTGCTAGTAAGTATTGGAGGGATGACACAAGGATGGCTAAGACATCCTTGGTCCCAACATAGTGAAGGTTAAGGATATGTACTTGGATTTGGAGTGACATTCATGCAATAACCATCCTTATTACTTCTACCCATGTGAACTTGTGTGCAAGTTTCTTAAACCCTCAAAGGCCAGTTTTCTCATGTTCATGATGAGGATAATAGTAGGTTGTTGTGGAGATTAACTAGATAATGTATGTAGAGGGACTAGCACAGAGCCTGGCCTGAATGAAATAGGTGCTCATAAATGTGGGATAATTCCTGTCCTTGAGAGGCTTGCAGCCTAGTGGACCCAAATATTCACAATATAGTACATAAGGACCTTGACAGCAACATGTGCAAAGTACAGTGGGAGCACAGAGGAGAGAGAGGACACTGAAGACCATATTAATAGTTATTATTTATTCCATGCCTACCTCTTTCTAAGCACTGTATATGTTAATTTATTTCTGTCTGGCTTTCTAAGGTGGATGTCACTATTTCCATTTAATAGAAGTAGAAACCAAGGCTCAGTGACAACTTACCATTCAAAGTCACTTAGCCAGTTGTGGTACGGAAGACATTAGGATTCCTGTCTGGCTGACTTCAAAGCCTGTGTTCATTTCAACTACACCAAAGAGGAGCTGGCATTTGAACTACATCCTTAAGGATAAGCAGGCATATTGTAGGTGGGCAGGATATGTAAACATTTTTCTTGGCACTTCAACCTTGAGGTCTTTCCAAAGAAGCATATTTTTAATCCATTCACTGATGTCACACATGTTTACACAGAATTTACTCCGGCTGGATGCTAGAAGTGCAAAGACTAAGAGATAAATTCTCTGTCTTCCAGGGGTTTATAATCCCATCAGATAGGCTGGCTACATACACATACACCACCCATCACCAGATGCATAATGATACAAGGTTGCATAAATTACATTCCAGGAAAATGAGGCAGGTATCCAGTGAGTTCAGAGGAGGGAGAGATTACTGGGAGCTCAGTGGTCAGAGGCAACACCAAGGAGTAGGTTGAGACTGCAATTGTGCATTGAAACAAAGACGGAATAGGGTTGGGCACTCGGATTAGGCACAGTAGGGTCATGTCTAATGCAGAGTTACATTCAAAAGAGGGGCACATAAGCATAAACTCATGGAAAATCAGAGTTTACTCTTAAACTCCCTTAAATAGACAACAAATATAGGCTCTTGTATTGATTTTGTTGGGAGCACGCTCAGCACAGTCACTTTTTCCTGCAGAGTTAGCCTGGATTGCTACTTCTTTGGACCACAGAGACTCTTCTAGACTTCAATTTTCTATAGTTAGCTTGTGTTTGTGATGGTGTTGAACACAAATAGTCTTGTTTAAATCACGAGAGTCCAACTGGCAAGGAAAGATACTCGTGATATCAGAAATATAAGGGAACTGAAGGTTGGTGATGGAAAAGGAGGTGTTCCTTTGCCTCTGTGGCCAGCTCTTTGGTGTCTCTAAGCTCTATCTCAATTTGCTGAGGATAAACCCAAGTGAACCCAAGGATGGAGAAATGATCACATCTACATTTCTGATGCCCAAGCTAAGTTGATATGAAAGCATGTCAAATACTCAGGAGCTAGGATGAGGTGCTGGTGTTCAGTTTGAGGAGGAGGAACAGTCAGCAGTGGAATGAATTTCACTTAAAAGGAGATATAATCTGTGTATGTCCTAAATACCAAATAATGAAATAGAGGAATGACCAGGGAAGTGGAATGATTGCATAATGCTGAATTCTCATAAGTTTAACTTAAGATACAACGGTGTAAAAGTAGAAAGATGTGAATTTATGTGGGTATATCTGAGTTTGTTGGGAGAAGAGGATCTGAGGAGAAATAGAGATAAATTTGGAATGGGGCCAGATGGTAGAAGATCATAATATATAGGATAAGGATAAGGGCTCAATCTTCTGGGGTGACATTTGGATGTCTTTGTGTATGCCTTACCAGGGGATTGCCATTTTAAGAAAAATTTCAGGAAGACTAAACATGGCAATTATATGTAGGCTGGTTTGGTTGGGGACCCAAGCCTAGTGTCTGGGAGCCCAGTTGGAGGTAGTAGCAAAAGTCTACTGAGAAGCAATTAAGGCCTAGAAATGGTGATGGAAAAGAATAGGAACCAGCATGAGAGAGGTGTTATAAAGAATCGGGAGGGCTCTGTGAGCCTGAGTGGCACTGGGAACAATCGCATCATCATCACCTACGTAAATACAGACCTGCCTCTTTCTCCCTAAAGTAACTGGCAGGCACCTTTTCTTGAGGTTGAAGAGGATCTCTGAGTTAAAAACCAACTGAGAAATAAATGTAGAATGTAGATGAAGGCGAAATCTTGGATTTTTTTGGCTGCAGCAGAGGACTTCACTTTGGACCATAGCTAAACAGGTTTCCTATCTAGACCTTGGGACTACCCACCACAGGGAGAG
>NW_011888897.1:5834964-5842495 GCF_000151845.1 Pteropus vampyrus | reverse complement strand
TCTCTCTCTCTTAATCCTGGGGTCTATATATATGGGAATACACAAAGCACACACACAGACACAGAGCAAACCTCTGGACTCATATAAAAACAACCGCTAAGACCCTGGGAAGCTCAAGCCTTTGTGCACGAGCCCCGGCTACCGTGGACCACTCCTTGCTTCCCCAGGAACGCACTCCAACAAAGGAGCACCTGCACCCGAGCCCGGCATCTTTATTTCTTTTTGCCTTTGATTAAGTCTCACAATAAAATGGCACACCAAGGGGCGCGACGTTACAGTATCATTAAAGGGAACATTTCACAAGGAGCCTTGCCTGAACTGAGTTGCTTCTGATGTTTTTATTTTTACCGAATCTTTGAGGCCAGCAGACAGAAAGAATTACTGTGGCTAGAGCTTGAGGAAGCCAGCTTCACCAGAGAGGGGAGCTGGTCAAGCTACCCCGAGCCCTGACCTAATTTTCTTAAGAAAAGGGAAAGGAGTTGAAGCGCTTGATGCATAATCAATAAACAGGGCTCACAGGATGATACATGTGTTCGCACACACACACCATACTTGACAGAATTTTAATATAATTACCAAGAAAGTCAACCTTGTAAAGTTCATTAACATAGCTAAATTCTTTTTCTTTGTAATGTCTGCTTTTTGTAAATAGTGGATTTCCATGATTTTCCCCTCAAGGGCATGCATGCACACATGCACATATGTTTCTACTTCATTTTTTAAAAAGGCAAGTTTGGTACAAATAGTCTGTTAAAAAGGAAATCTACCTTTGAATGTGTACATTTAGTGAACTTGGACCTTTCCAGACCAAGTGCTTTTGCTAAGAATGGCCACTGCTCATAGAGGAGGTACCAGACTCTGTTAATGTCATTAGCAAGCAGAACAGCAGTGTCTACAAACAGCAGAGAAATGATACCTGGGGGATCACATGGTGTGAAATAAATGTGAGGCAATTGACTATTTTCATCACTTTGTCCACAGTGGGCTGGAGCCCACTTGTAAAGAATTGCCTGGTGTCGACAGGTGGCAGGGGACAATCGAACAATCCCAAGGCAGTTTCTATTGTTCTCAAGGACACACAATCTCCTGGAACAAAGCCTGGGTCACACTGTTTGTCCCGAAGAAAGTCTTGATAAATTTTTCACTTTAAACCCCTTCCCCTGCTTTTGGTTAGCTATCATAAAAGCTTTTCCTTATAAATATATATTTTTACACTTCAAAAGCCTAAGATGAAAAATACCTTGTCATTTGTATAGTGTCTCTTGTGACTTGTTATCTGTTGAACTGGATGTTATGAAGTCTCTTTGAGGACTCTGATAGCAAATAGAATATTCTGTCTCTTGTGACAAGTGTGATGGCATAATTGTGGGGTGTGGGCTGGGGTGACCAGCACATTCTTCCAGACTGACCACATAGTCAGTGAGTTTTGTGTATGCAGGAAACTTTCTCTTTTTTAAGTATTCAATGGAAATGGGACTGACATCAAGCGATAAGCTGTTCTTAGGGTAGATTTTAGAAACTTCTGTCTTTGTCATCTGGCCTGGATTTACAAACAGCTGTCTTGTGTTGTTCAACTTCCTAAAATCAAAATAAGAATGAATTACGTAGTATTTGAGTTCTTGAAAAGCTTTAAATTGTAGTAAATTTTATTTAAAAAAAAAAAACCCCAAAACTAAGTAGTTGAAAGAAAATGATCCTGATTAACAAAGTGTATTGGAATTTAAAATTGTAATTTCAAGGTGTGGGGCGTGGGGAGCTATTGTTTAATGGGTACAGAGTTTCAGTTTTTCAGGATAGAAAGAGTTCTGTAGATGGATGGTGGTGATGGTTGCATGACAGCGTGAGTGTGCTCAATGCTACTAAACCGTGCACTTGAACATGATTAAGTTGGTAAAGTAAATGTTATAGGCATTTCGCCACAATTAAAAAAATTAAAAAAATTAAAAATTATAATTCTTAGATAAGTGCTAATGATAGAATAAATGCAGGTTGTTTAGGGGTGTGTGTATTGTATTGAAAAATCTTGCTCCCTAAATGTCCTGCTTCTTTTATCTTACAGTAACAGGCTGATGAGACTCTCTAAAACTGACTTATTAATGTCGCTCTGTGGATAAAGTACTGCATAGGCTTGTGCAATTGCTAATGTGATCTTTCGTTTTAACCTGATGTAAACTATGGTACTCTAACCAAATCTTTAGAGATTTAATTATGCAGGAAAATATTCTTAACCCCTCTCATTTTAAGTCAGCTGGCTTGCTACTCATTTATCTTTTAAAATAAAACCTTTGGCTTCTTTTAGCTTTCTTTTGCTACTTTACTGAGTTATATGTCACAGCACTCTCCCTCTTCGTGAAACACTTTAACCTACACCCTTTACATGTTGACTTTTCAAAGATAACTTTTTTTCTTTTTCTTTTTCTTTTTTTTTTTTTGCCAATTAAGAGGCTGTTGGGAGTAGGGGAAATAACAGTGAATATGGAGCCAGGAGACCTGGTTTGAGTTCCAGCTTTGTGAATTACTGCCTTATTTCTTGAGGTCTCAGATTCCTTACCTGTAAATGGAGGCAATAACTACCCTACCTGTAGGGCTGTTGAGAAGTTCAAGTCCCATAATAATAGGAGCTACTATTTATTGAGTGCCTACTACATGGTAAACACTGTCCTAAGTAACTTATAGGTATCAACTAAACTAGTTAAGTTTTCCAATAACATAGTGGAACTATGATCATGTCCATTTTACAGATGAGAAACTGCAGCACAGAGAGGTGTGGAAACGATTCAAAGTCACAAAGTGGGTCCATGGTACAGCTCGAGTTTGAACCCAGGCATTCTGATTGCTGAGGCTGTTCTTAACCACAATACCACCCCGCCTCTATACAGGTACGAAAATGCAATGCAGACTACTTTGAAGATTATATAAAGTGGAATAAGTGAGCAGAGTTGACTTTTTCTAGATTTGCTTTCCATGTAGAATGTTATAAATGTTGGTTCTGTTAGATTTCCTCAGCAAATCTCCCTCTAATTCACAGGCCTCAGTTTACCAAGGAACATCTTTATAGCATTTATTGTTCTTGCAATGTAAATAATTATCTGTGTAAATATATGTTTAATAGTTTTACTTCTATACTGTTAGCTCCGTGAGACCAGGGACAGTGCATAGCCTTTTATCCATAACCTTGCCAGTAACTAGCACAATGCCCAGAACACAGTAGGTATTTAATAATACTGAGAGCAAACATTTGTTGAGAGCTTGCCTGGTGCCAAGGACTTTATGTACATCAACTTATTTAATCTTCACAACAACCCCGTGAGAAGAGTACTGTGATGACCATTTCCATTTTCAGATGAAGAAACTGAGGCTCAGAGCCCTAAAGTAAGGTGTCCAAGGTCATGCAGGAGTAAATGGTGGAGTCTGAATTGCTACCAGACTGACTGACTTCAGCGCCTGCACTGTGTTTCAGTGCCTGGGTAATGTCAGGGTAGCTGAAACTGAATCCTTTCTAATCTGGAATTGGAACTAGGAATAAAACGCTGCTGTAAAATCCCTAGAGATATGTGATCTTGGCCTCCTGGCAGGTGCTGAGTTTTGGGCACCAGGAATGAAGAGATGGCAGGCTGGGAAGTTGGTGACCTTTCTTATGATGGGGTGAAACATTTAGTAAACTATTGCCTGTGACAACCTGGAAAGTGAGACTGTGAGTCACCTGAGCCTGTTTTTCTAGGGAAAGTGGTTGAGAAAGGTCTGAATATTGGTGTTGGCTGCTACTTGACATTTTTAGCAAAATTCCATGAGAAAATATCTGACCAGTTTATAAGAGAAGATGACAGGTACTCGAGCTGTGCCAAGGAAGGCTCTGCCTTCTCTTCCTGTGGCCTGTAGCCTAAAATGACCGAGGGTCTGATCATGTGAGGCCCTTCAGGACTGAAACAGCCGATTGCATCTGTACTCCAAAGAGCTAGAGATAAGATGCAGTGCAAGCTCTTTTCAGGAGTCTCCCATTTCTTTCATTGCTCTTAGCGAGGTCCTATGTGGAATGGGTCAGATACCTCAGTGCTGAGGTTTGGAAAATTATAATCATAGTTATCATGGACCAGCTACTGGGAGAAGTGTCTTACAAACGTACTTTATCTTTTTTTTGCTTCACGATTACCTCTGAGGTAAGTATTCTTACCTCTACTTTATAGATGATGAGACTGATGCTCAGCATGTCCTGAGTCATGCTGTTTTAAATGGTGGAGCTAGGTAGAAACTGAACCCAGGTTGGATGATTTCAAAATCTAGGCTTTTCTCCCTATGCTGGAATTGAGGTGTCTCTCCTGGAACAACGCAGTGATGTGATGGGGTCATCTTTCCGTGAGAAGGAATGTCCCGGTGGCCATGGCCTGAGAGGCTGTCCTCTCTGGGCAGTGATGTGATGGGGTCACCTTTCCGTGAGAAGGAACGTCCCGGTGGCCATGGCCTGAGAGGCTGTCCTCTCTGGCACGTTTCCTGTACGAGCTTGTGGTGGGCACTGGTTTGTGTCAGAATGTTGAGCTGCTCCCACCACCAACTGCTGAGCTGCTGAGGCCCCTGACGGTGCCAGGAGTTGCTGAGGCATGTACATGTTGCAGTTCTTAGCAGTGCCAAGCCCTCATGCTGAGCACAGCAAGGCTCTGACCGCTGGGATTTACCAGGAGGGCTAAGAGTATTTTCTTCCTCGGGAACAAAAATCATTTTTATTGACACCTAGGAGAGAAACATTTCATTTTTATTCATAATTAAGGAGTTTATTTTCCATTTCGAGGAACATAGCAGGAGAAATTAGACCAGAAGAGTTTCAGCTGGGTTGGGACAAGTGAAATGCAACAAAGGAAATCAGCCTTATTTCCACACTATCAGGTCCTGAAGGCAAATGTAAATGATCATCCCTGAGATACACACCTGTTTGCAGCCGACATCTATTATTCATTCGACTCTGTGTCAAGTTCTGTTCTAAGTAGTTTTTATGGATTATCTCATTCAGTCTTCACGACACCATGAAACTGGTACTGTTGTTACCCATTTTATAGATGCAGAAGCTGAAGCACAGAGAGGTTAAGTACTTGCCCAAAGTAACACAGATGCTTAGTGGTGAAGTCAGACTACTTGACCAGGTTGTATGGCTCCAGGACTCCAACTCTTAGTCATTCTGCTATAAGCTCTTTATGCCACTCATTGTTGACAGAATTCCTCAGGCCTCAGTCATCAGTAGGCAATAATTGTGCATTTATTATTCTTTGGCCTTTTTATGCAAGAGTCTGTTTAACCTCAGAACAACACTACCAGATAGCTAGTATTATAATCTCCCATTCCAGAGAAGAGGAATCTGAGGTCCAGAGAAGTTAAGGGTATTGTCCGAATGCTTCCGCAGGAACTCGAATCCAAATCTTTTCATTTTTCATCTGCTTTTAAAGCATAGCATCTGCTCTTGCTCTTCCCCATATAGACCTGTGCCTGAAAAATATTTTAGGATAGCAGTAATAACTAAAATAATTCAAGTTTTAAATGTATGTATTGATTCATATAGGAAGAACTAATTTTAGTTTGCTGAAGAAATTCCTTGCCTTAGAATATTTACATTTATAACTCTCCTTCTCTAGAAACAACAAAATAACCTCTTGATGTGGGTAATTAATGGAACCATAAAATATTCCCATAAATGGCATCTGCAGAAACAAGATGAAATAAAGAGCTGTCATTGGAGCCAACCCCATTTGAAACTCATTTCAAAACATTTAACCAAAGGCAGATAAGGGAGAGATGCGTGGCTGTTGGTTGCAGGATCATTTAACTAACAGCAGTGTGCTTCCAAATTAAACCTTCCATTTAGAAATGCTGAAGAAGTGTGAGTGTGTGTGTATGCATGCATGCATGCACAAGCGCTTGTATGTGTCTGAGCGACTCTCTAGTTATATGAGCAAGTTGCATTAATTATCTAGAAGTAGATTTTTCAGCTGTTTTAAAGAATGCAGCCTGTCTTCCCTGGTCTTGTGAACATTGTCCATTAGGGACTTCTATGCTGTAATTTGGGCATATCTCTCAATCTCTCTGGGTCTTGATTTCTTCAGAGAATGGATTTCTGCAAATTTGTTAGGGACATAGACAAGTAAACAGATAAAGTTTACTTGACAGTGCACTTTTAGGTGTGTGCCAGGACCCCACCAGAATATCTAAAATGAAACAGATAATACCAAGTGTTGGTGATGCTTTTGAACAAAGAAAATGCTCATATACTGCAGGTGGGCATGTAAATTGGTACAGCCACTTTGGGAAGCTGTTCAGCACCGTCTACTAAAGACAAAAGAGCACATACCTTATGACCCAGCACCTCTGTTACCAGGCATATACCAACAGAAATGTGTGCAGGCATTCAGCCAAAAGACTTGCACCAGAATGTTCGTAGTAGCACATAGCCCCCAAATGGTAGCAAGCCAAAAATCATCTATGATAAATTGGAAAAATATATCAAGATATATTCACTTAATGGAATATTGTATAACAATGAGAAGAAATGAACTCCAAAAATATGGATAAATCTTACAAAAATAATATTGAACCAAAGAAGCCAGTCCCAAAAGAGTATGTACTACATGAGTCCATTTATAGAAAGTTACAATGTAGGCAAAACGAATCTCTTTGTTAGAAGTCAGAATAATAGTGACCATAGGAGACCTTGGTGGTGGGGGGTGGGGATGGTCCCTGGAGGGGGAATGGCTCGGGCATTCTGATAATGTTTTATTTCTTGACTTGTGTGCTGGCTACATAGGTGTGTTCGCCGTGTGAGAAATTTTGAGATGCACACTTATGTGTTGCACTACACTGTGTGGCATACTTAGATATATTTTAAAAAGATGTATTCTCATTATACGACATGATTACCAAAAAGGGACATTTAATCCAGAACTGAGATAACTAAGGAAGGCTTCCTATAGGAGGTGGTTCGTAAACTTTATTTTTTCCCCTTTATCATGTATCCTTGATCTCGTACCATAAATACACTGGAATCTGTTTTACTTGGAAACTATATCCATTGATCTGGCTTTTAATTTTTATTTTGTATGTGAATGCCATAGTTTTAAAATTGGGAATGTTAGGTTAAGCATCTATTCATCACTTCATTTTGAAACTTTCCCCAGTTGGTTTCATTTGTTTATTCATCTACATGAACTTTAGACTAATCTTGTCAATGTATATAAAACAAATACTCCCTGCTTCCATTGCAATTTTGATTGGGAATTATATAAATTATAGAGATGACATTAGTTGGGTAAGAAATAAATACTTCGACAATGTTTAATTTTATCAACCAGGAATGGGGTGGGTATTCCCACTTCTCTTTCCCTTTAAATTACATTTTCTTCTCCATAGGATATTTTTGATAAATGCTGCTTCATCCCCTGGGCCCATCTCAGACTGACCAATTACCTCTGGTCATTGCAAAGGCACAATATCATGGCAAGAGATAAACTAGTATTTTTGACTTTTATAATCAGGAGAGATGGAAATATCAAGA
>NW_011888897.1:5824522-5834099 GCF_000151845.1 Pteropus vampyrus | reverse complement strand
GAAGTAAGGAATCTTGCAAATCAAGCGGTGACTCATTGTAAATGAGTTGGCAAGAGACTAAATAATGCTGTGATGTGTCACAGTTGTCACGGGGATCAGGAAGTCTAGACTCCCCAAATGGGTTGTTTTCCCCATAGACTGAGCTCATCTCCCCCAGGAAGTACAGCTCGTGTCTGGAAGCAGGAAGTGTATACTCCGGGGAGAGGAAGTGGCCGGCTTGCTCTGTGTCATACCTTAGTACCTTATCCTCAAAAGCAGGGATCTGGAAATTTCAGCCCCCATGCCAAATATGGCCCACCTCATTTTTATAAAAGAAAAAAATTACGGGAATGCAGACACACTCATGTGTTAACTGTTGTCTGTGGCTGCTTTCTCGCTACAGTGGCAGAGTTATAGTTGCCAGAGAGACAGTGTGGTCATTAAAGCTGAAAATATTTATTATCTGGCCCTTTACAGCGTAAGTTTGCCAACCCCTGCTCAAGTCTCTTTGTCAAACGCAGTCATTAAAATGCCTGCTTTAAAAAAGGATTGGGAATGGCATTGGGACACAAGCAAATTATCATAAAAGGGTGTAGCCTAGAATACAACCGGCAGATTAAAACCTTGGTACAGACTCGGGTTTTGACTTTTACAGGTTTATTTTTTTTTTCTTTGTGGGAAATTTTTTGTTGTTGTTCTTGGCAGGGCTCTCTCTAAGGATCTGTCTGGGCGGCAAGCTGCTCAATATGATTCCGCTCAGTATGTTTGGGAACAATCTATCCTACACTCTGAAAAGGGTTATTAGTAGTTTACCTTAATTACCAGAATCATCTGCCAAAAAAGAAAATGAATATTTGCTGCTTTCAGCTTTTGCACATATGGAAGCTTCCGGAATCATTAAAATTTTCCCCTTTTCTTTTCTTACACAGCTGAAATGAGTGACAGAATGAGATTGAGATTTTGTAATTGATTTATAAAGCTGGTTTTAGGATGAGCCAAATACCCTTTCAGATGGGAAGCTGGCCTCCAGAGGTGGACAGCCTTGTATAAAAGTGGCCATATGGGGTTCTTGAAATAGGCAGCAGCCATATCATATTTATTTTTTCTGCTTTGTAGAAATGTGCTCATCATCCAAAACGCCTCTGGCTGAATGTATCCAAACATTTATTGCAATGAAGAAAGAACGGACAGCTAAATACAGGAAAAGGAATAATGGCCTAAAGGCCCATACAGGGCAGTTGGAATTTAAATTCAAGCTCTGGCACAAATGCCCCCTTGTCTAGACCCTGGGAGGCAGATTATCTCTCTTTACTTGAAGGGTAATTTAGCTTGTCAGCGTTTCCTTCTCACACTTCGTTCTTTCTTTTCTATTGGACTTTTTAATTTTTTGCTATGAGTAAGTCATCTGATTTTTTTTTTTAATACAGTTCATCTTTGTAGGGTTTAATTGTTTCGCTTTGCTTATATGCTCGCGGATGCTTAGCTGATTTGACTTCTGTTTTTCCCAAGCTCAATGAACCTACTTAAGACAAATGTGGAAACTCAAATGAGAAGTCCGAACCAAAGGCAAGGTATCCCCCCACCAATCTTGTATAGCCCATTACAAACACTTCACAGATCTGAGGTGATGAAGAGGAAGTAGAAAAAGCATATGATCAATGAAATACTTTCAAGATGTAAGTGCCAAATGACCAGAATGCAGTGTGAGGAGCCTGGTACCCTGTCTTTAAAAACTTTGTTGAAGGAAGAAACTTTAAAAAACCAGCGAACCCCAAACCTATGGATGAGCAATGCCTCAAAATGAGCTGACAGCAGAACTAATGTAAAAGAGGAAAGCTTGAGCCAATGTTCAAATTTGAGGGGAAGAACAGCCTCTACATTGGCAGTTGGGGAACCAGGGAAGAGGCGGAGAAGCAGCCAGAGAATCAAATCTGCAAACATTAGTGATTTATAAAGTACTCACAGAGTTGCAAGTGCATCAGAACTAAAAACAGACAGAAGAGCAAATTCCTGAACATCCTGTCTAGGTATGCCAGAGAAAAAAACCTCACACTTTCCTCAGTCTTACAGACCCCGGCCAAAAGAGCCTGAAAACGTTTGCATATCAGGGAGCCGCAGGGAGGAGCAACTACGCTGGGAGGAAATTCAGAAACATTAGGCATTCGCAGAGGCCCCTGAGTATATGGGCCTTAGAAGAATGCCCTCTTCAGACCAGGTTTAATTTATTACTGCCTGGAAGTCCTGGGATCTGCCCCTTTGTAAGCCCCTTGGTGTGTCTAGGCTCAGGCACTGTGTCACTACTCTGGGGAATAATAGTTCAGGATCTCAAGTGTCACTGCTGCCCCGATGCTCCAAGCTATTCTTTCATCTCTGCATTCTCTGTTCTTCCAGCACTGTGCCCAGTATATATATGTATATATGTGTATATATATATATACATATGTGTATATATATATACACATATGTATATATATATATACACATATATATAATTTTTTAAAAATTAAGTTTATTGAGGTAACATTGGTTAATATAATCATATAATTTATTTTCAGGTGTACATTATCATTTGACATCTGTATATTCTATTGTGTGTTCACCACCCAAAGTCCAGTTTCCTTCAGCTACCATATATTTGATCTCCTTTACCCACTTCGCCTTCCCCCTGCCCCCATCAACGTATATTTGATTTCTGAAAAATGTGTGTTGGATGGATGACCAAATGCTTTAGGAAGAAAAGACAGTCAGTAGGCACAGTGGTTAAGAGCACCAGCCAGAGGTACAAATTCTGGTTCTACCACTTATCAGCTGTGTGACCTTAAGCATGTTAATTATGTTCTCTGACTTTTGGTTTTCCCATCTATATAATGATATTAATCTCATAGCGTTGTGCAGATCAAATAGGAGAGTGTTTACTGCCTGCCTGATACAGTGTCTGGGGCCTAAAAAGCATCCAATACCTGGTAGATATTGTCAGGTAATAAGGCATTACACCTCTCA
The DNA here is from genome assembly GCF_000151845.1 of Pteropus vampyrus. NCBI lineage: Eukaryota > Metazoa > Chordata > Mammalia > Chiroptera > Pteropodidae > Pteropus > Pteropus vampyrus. The sequence continues at coordinate 5,831,120 of NW_011888897.1, read as the reverse complement.
GGGTATTTAAAATTTAATAGAGCAACTTGAAACTAATTCTGCTGTTGGAGTTGAAGAAAATATGATAATAGGAAAGGCCATGGGTTGAATATGAGTTGGATGTGGAGCTCCAATTGGGTCAGAGAAGGTAGTTTGGAACCAAGATAGTGACTCCTGAGGCAAATGTGTAGCACGGGGATGGATCTGAGCTTAAACAAATCATAGAGAATCAAGGAGCATGGCTCTGGGCTAGTCCCTTAAGCTAACTGAGCTTGTCTCTAACATCTCATGATTCTAGGATAAACTTAGGCAGATTTTAAAGAATATGTTAATAAGTCCAGCAGATCAATGACAGGGCTAGAATTCCAATTCTATCTTCTCATCCCTGAACTAGCACTAGAGGCAAAGAGTATTTAACATCTCATGCATTTTTTGCATAATTAGCTTAAAAGTGTTTGAAGGATGATGAGGAATGAGCCAGGAATTCTTTTCCCTTACCCAAGGTGATGCTTTCCAAAATATGCATTGCTATTGGATGGAAAAAATTTTGACTCTGCGCTCATGGTTCTCAGGCTCAGATTGTCACTAGAATTCAATCTTCAGAAAGATAATGCCCTGTACCTTGTATACTATCACCCACAGGAACTACTATAATCCTTAAAAAATAATCATCTTGAATTTTTGATGTTGCTCTGTTTGTTTGCAATTTTATTATTCGTAGGTATTAACTTTGCAATTACAAAACACGTTGTTGGTATTTTGGAGTGGATTCTGAAATCATATTTGCTTTGCCAGTAGGAGATGAACATGTCAAGGAAAATAGTGGACAATGACAATGGGTAAAATCCCATTTGGTTTCTATGGCTAATAATCTTGTTCAGAGAACAAGATATATGAACATTGTAATACCGTTTCCACAGTAAAAGTATGTTCCAGTCAATTAAAAAACTAAGTAAATAGAAGAGAGACATACAGTTCTATTTATCCACTAATGTCATAAATTTAATGATTTTAGCAGCTCAATGGGAACAGGTATTGTAAAACTTCACATCTGAATGTGTTGTCGCCTCTAACAATGATTATTCGTCATTTATTTGACACCAAAGGTGTGATCTGCACATTATAGGAGTCAAAGGTTTGCATAAAACAAAACAAAGTGTCTTTCTCCAAGGCTTACACTCTGAAAGTGTGCAAGTGACTCATGAGAATGTGTCAAAAAACCAGCGAGAAGCATGGGGCTAACATATCTGGAGTTGGCCTCAGAAAGAATACATTTTTCGTAAGGGGAATCCAAGAATGTATATGTACAAACTATTAAACTTTTCTAAGATGAAGTAAGTTTCAGAAAAATTTGGAATCTTCTTTGTCACCAGTCATTCATGGTGAAAGATGTTCTCTGACATCCATACATTCCTATATAATTTCTTCCAGCATTTCACAAAGCTTTGGAAGAATAATGAAAAGGCACACATTTTAATCTTTGATTTATCTATAGAAGAATAAGATTTCAAGAATATTTCTTAGTGAGTTAGTGAAGATTTTATGATAATTTTTATATTCAGCAGTGCAGGTTTAAAAATATTACTTATTTAATATGTAATGAAACTGGTTCAAGAAGTCAAACAGAAATGAAACTTGCTCAGGAAGAGTTCGTGCTGCTTACATTGTCTCTCCTTCGGACAGCAGAGTTTTAAGAGCAATTGTCAATTGGGTGTGATCACTATTAGCAATAGCACTAGAAGGACTATCTCCAATTTCTGGTACTTCTCTCTTATTTGGAGTGGTTCTTTTACCATGGAAGTCTAAAATATCACCAAAATTATTTGAGAATGGCTGAATCTACATTGAGGAAATAATGATACAGTCTACATAATGGTACATTAAGCTGCAAATAAATTATACTGATAAACATAGCACTATAGTCGAGAGCTATTGGTATTTCTTACCAATCCTCTATACTAAGGTATTAATAAAACACCTAAGGGAAACATCCTGGTTCTGCTTGGGTCTTTTTCTTCTGTTGGCACCTTGAGTCTGTGTTGTCACTTTTGTGTCTCTCTCTAGTTGTGTCGCACATATACAAACTGATATGTGAAGCAGACTTATCAGTCTTTCAGTCTATAAATTTTTAATAATTAGATTTAAAGCATGAGGTCTTCATCAACTGACTTTCCATAACACTAGTTATAGTCCTGTTCCTATTTGCTACTGCATTAACACATGTAATGCTAGAACTTCGGTAAATTCCCATTTTGCAAATATGCTTGCCTTTTATGGCTGTCTGAGGATTGGAGAGAACAATCTCCACACTGAGAACGATCTCATACTGGCTTGTCCATTGCTCTGAAGTCAATGGCCCTTGGTACATGTGTTCTTAATTGTTCCAGAAAAGTAGCATGGTGGTGGAAATTACATCATTCAGAAAGGTTACAAGCCTGTATCTGTTACTCACTGCAATAGAGCTTAAGCTTCTTCAGTTCTCTCCTTTTTAAAATGGGATGACTAACATTTCATGAGCTTTCATGGGTTTAAATGAGATAAAGAGTGTTAAAGTACTTTGTTTAGAACTTAATATTTAGTAGACATTCAATAGTTGGTCTCACTTTATGTGTCCATTTATGTTTGACCTGCATATGGACACTGAGGAGTAGAAAAATGTTCTCCCAAGTGACGTTTTGTCCCACCCTACTGTGCAGAATAAATCTGTATTTGCCAGATAGATTCCAGCTTCATTTAAAATAGAGACATATAGGGAGAAACCTTGTGATAACATGATAAAGAAATAATTATGTTATATGTTAATTATATCTCCATTGTCAGGTAATAAGGCATTACACCTCTCAGGGTATTTAAAATTTAATAGAGCAACTTGAAACTAATTCTGCTGTTGGAGTTGAAGAAAATATGATAATAGGAAAGGCCATGGGTTGAATATGAGTTGGATGTGGAGCTCCAATTGGGTCAGAGAAGGTAGTTTGGAACCAAGATAGTGACTCCTGAGGCAAATGTGTAGCACGGGGATGGATCTGAGCTTAAACAAATCATAGAGAATCAAGGAGCATGGCTCTGGGCTAGTCCCTTAAGCTAACTGAGCTTGTCTCTAACATCTCATGATTCTAGGATAAACTTAGGCAGATTTTAAAGAATATGTTAAGTCCAACAGATCAATGACAGGGCTAGAATTCCAATTCTATCTTCTCATCCCTGAACTAGCACTAGAGGCAAAGAGTATTTAACATCTCATGCATTTTTTGCATAATTAGCTTAAAAGTGTTTGAAGGATGATGAGGAATGAGCCAGGAATTCTTTTCCCTTACCCAAGGTGATGCTTTCCAAAATATGCATTGGTATTGGATGGAAAAAATTTTGACTCTGCGCTCATGGTTCTCAGGCTCAGATTGTCACTAGAATTCAATCTTCAGAAAGATAATGCCCTGTACCTTGTATACTATCACCCACAGGAACTACTATAATCCTTAAAAAATAATCATCTTGAATTTTTGATGTTGCTCTGCTTGTTTGCAATTTTATTATTCGTAGGTATTAACTTTGCAATTACAAAACACGTTGTTGGTATTTTGGAGTGGATTCTGAAATCATATTTGCTTTGCCAGTAGGAGATGAACATGTCAAGGAAAATAGTGGACAATGACAATGGGTAAAATCCCATTTGGTTTCTATGGCTAATAATCTTGTTCAGAGAACAAGATATATGAACATTGTAATACCGTTTCCACAGTAAAAGTATGTTCCAGTCAATTAAAAAACTAAGTAAATAGAAGAGAGACATACAGTTCTATTTATCCACTAATGTCATAAATTTAATGATTTTAGCAGCTCAATGGGAACAGGTATTGTAAAACTTCACATCTGAATGTGTTGTCGCCTCTAACAATGCTTATTCGTCATTTATTTGACACCAAAGGTGTGATCTGCACATTATAGGAGTCAAAGGTTTGCATAAAACAAAACAAAGAGTCTTTCTCCAAGGCTTACACTCTGAAAGTGTGCAAGTGACTCATGAGAATGTGTCAAAAAACCAGCGAGAAGCATGGGGCTAACATATCTGGAGTTGGCCTCAGAAAGAATACATTTTTCGTAAGGGGAATCCAAGAATGTATGTGTACAAACTATTAAACTTTTCTAAGATGAAGTAAGTTTCAGAAAAATTTGGAATCTTCTTTGTCACCAGTCATTCATGGTGAAAGATGTTCTCTGACATCCATACATTCCTATATAATTTCTTCCAGCATTTCACAAAGCTTTGGAAGAATAATGAAAAGGCACACATTTTAATCTTTGATTTATCTATAGAAGAATAAGATTTCAAGAATATTTCTTAGTGAGTTAGTGAAGATTTTATGATAATTTTTATATTCAGCAGTGCAGGTTTAAAAATATTACTTATTTAATATGTAATGAAACTGGTTCAAGAAGTCAAACAGAAATGAAACTTGCTCAGGAAGAGTTCGTGCTGCTTACATTGTCTCTCCTTCGGACAGCAGAGTTTTAAGAGCAATTGTCAATTGGGTGTGATCACTATTAGCAATAGCACTAGAAGGACTATCTCCAATTTCTGGTACTTCTCTCTTATTTGGAGTGGTTCTTTTACCATGGAAGTCTAAAATATCACCAAAATTATTTGAGGATGGCTGAATCTACATTGAGGAAAGAATGATACAGTCTACATAATGGTACATTAAGCTGCAAATAAATTATACTGATAAACATAGCACTATAGTCGAGAGCTATTGGTATTTCTTACCAATCCTCTATACTAAGGTATTAATAAAACACCTAAGGGAAACATCCTGGTTCTGCTTGGGTCTTTTTCTTCTGTTGGCACCTTGAGTCTGTGTTGTCACTTTTGTGTCTCTCTCTAGTTGTGTCGCACATATACAAACTGATATGTGAAGCAGACTTATCAGTCTTTCAGTCTATAAATTTTTAATAATTAGATTTAAAGCATGAGGTCTTCATCAACTGACTTTCCATAACACTAGTTATAGTCCTGTTCCTATTTGCTACTGCATTAACACATGTAATGCTAGAACTTCGGTAAATTCCTATTTTGCAAATATGCTTGCCTTTTATGGCTGTCTGAGGATTGGAGAGTACAATCTCCACACTGAGAATGATCTCATACTGGCTTGTCCATTGCTCTGAAGTCAATGGCCCTTGGTATATGTGTTCTTAATTGTTCCAGAAAAGTAGCATGGTGGTGGAAATTACATCATTCAGAAAGGTTACAAGCCTGTATCTGTTACTCACTGCAATAGAGCTTAAGCTTCTTCAGTTCTCTCCTTTTTAAAATGGGATGACTAACATTTCATGAGCTTTCATGGGTTTAAATGAGATAAAGAGTGTTAAAGTACTTTGTTTAGAACTTAATATTTAGTAGACATTCAATAGTTGGTCTCACTTTATGTGTCCATTTATGTTTGACCTGCATATGGACACTGAGGAGTAGAAAAATGTTCTCCCAAGTGACGTTTTGTCCCACCCTACTGTGCAGAATAAATCTGTATTTGCCAGGTAGATTCCAGCTTCATTTAAAATAGAGACATATAGGGAGAAACCTTGTGATAACATGATAAAGAAATAATTATGTTATATGTTAATTATATCTCCATAAAACTGAGAAGAAAGGAAATAATTGTAAGTGTGGAAAAAAATGAAGGCTTATTTTACTAAACAAAAAGTAGGTTCGCAATATGTGCTTGTGGCTAAATTATATATTTTTGCAGTGGCATGATTAATTCCATAGACCACTCTGAGAATCATTTGCATAGGGCAAGAATATCAGAAACCTTGTTTTCTCCTGACTCCCGAGGAAAGGTTTCTGGTTCACTTTCAAATGTACATATTCAAACATCTTAGCTCAAACTTTTAGTTCCTATAAATTGTGATTTCCCAACATCTGGTCTTTGAAATTGGAAGTACTGCCCACATTTCCTTTTCTTTTGCTTCTTGAGTCCTTTTTGTGGTTGAACTAATAAATAGGAAAAAAAAAAAAAAAAGAAAGAGAGAGACAAAGTTATAAAAAAATTGGTGCCCATTAGTTACATTAAAGATTATTATTAATCTAAAATATCTTTAGTTCCTGATGGCAAAGAGAATTTTTGTAGCACTCTGGTTCTACCTTTTTTAATGAAAATTTTGAGTATTTGGCCTGGAGATAAAGGCATAGTTTGAAACCCAAGTGTCATCAGTTGAAACTTCCACGGCCACCTCAGTAAAATGAAAGTGATGTATGGGCTGCTTTGCTTTAAAGCACAATGGTCAAGAACATTTCTGTGTTTATGTGAATAAATTCTACATAAATTTATACCTCTTGAATTCTACGCACATAATACCTGGCACATAGACTTTAGACTTTGTGTCTAAAATCAAAGCAGCTGCTAGAACTTGAAGAAAAAACCCTGGCATTTATTTTTTAGTGATCTTGACACACAGGATTATGAGTAGACATGAAAATATCGACTCAGCCATAGACAACCACTGTCAGCAGCTGAGAAATAACCTGGGAGAGTGACATAGTCGCATTCTCAATTGGATTTTGGATAATGAAAATGTGTACCTTCAGATTCCCTAAAAAATGGGGAAATAAACATTTGCG
>NW_011888897.1:5819778-5823962 GCF_000151845.1 Pteropus vampyrus | reverse complement strand
CTCTGGTTCTACCTTTTTTAATGAAAATTTTGAGTATTTGGCCTGGAGATAAAGGCATAGTTTGAAACCCAAGTGTCATCAGTTGAAACTTCCACAACCACCTCAGCAAAATGAAAGTGATGTATGGGCTGCTTTGCTTTAAAAGCACAATGGTCAAGAACATTTCTGTGTTCATGTGAATAAATTCTACATAAATTTATACCTCTTGAATTCTACACACATAATACCTGGCACATAGACTTTAGACTTTGCGTCTAAAATCAAAGCAGCTGCTAGAACTTGAAGAAAAAACCCTGGCATAATCACAGGATTATGAGTAGACATGAAAATATCGACTCAGCCATAGACAACCACTGTCAGCAGCTGAGAAATAACCTGGCAGAAATTTCATTAGTGACTTGGGAGAGTGACATAGTCACATTCTCAATTGGATTTTGGATAATGAAAATGTGTACCTTCAGATTCCCTAAAAAATGGGGAAATAAACATTTGTGTATCTCCTACCCACGTCACACTCCCGACTTCCCCAGTCAGATATGATGCCTTTGGGTCTCCTTTGAAATGTAATCATCAAATGGGTGAGCTGCTGGTAGCCTGGCCAAGACCAAGAATTCTGGAGCCAGAGGATGTGACTGGGTTTGAATCTTTGCTCTGCTACCTACTAGCTTTGGCAAAGTTATTTAACCTGTTTTTGTGCCTTGCTTTCTTCATTTCTTAAATGGGCTTTAAAAAAACCCAAGTAGCTCATAGGGCTGTTGTAAGGGTTAAATAAATCAAAATGTATAACGTGCTCAGGAAAGTTCCTGGCACATAGTGAGTGCTAGGTAATTATTAGCTTTGCTCTTATTGGGAGACTGTAAACCAAGTGTTGTGCTCAAAGGCTCTAAATAGAAGAGGAACCAGTTAGGACACTTTTGGTTGCAATTAACAAAAACCTGAATTCCAATTGGCTGAAACAATAAGGGTATTTACTAGCTAATGTATTTGAAAAGCTGAGAGGGAGAGCAGGTTTGGGGTAAGATTTGATCTAGTATATTAGTGATGTCCTCAAAGAATAAGACTTCTCCTCCTCCATGTCTTCAATCCATGGTGGTGTCAGCTTCATCCCAAGCCTACCTTGTCTCTGGATTCCAAGATGGCTATTGGCAGCCATCATGACCCTATGTTTCCTCATTCACATCCAATGGGAGATTGTCTTCATCTTAGAGGTCCCAGGAAGAATGCCGAGAATATTAAAGAGAGAAAACTGCAATAGGGGAGAGAGGTTGAACTCAGCTCTGCTGAAACAAAAGATAGGAGAATTTTTTAATTGTTGGGATGAGCTATTGGAAATGCATTGCAGGAAGTTAGTAGGGGGTTGGTCAGTGTGATTAAGGCATCTGTGTTTGCTAATTGGCCCTTATCAAAGTTAGACTCCTATCTTCTCACAGAGACTGGGAGATAGGGACTCTATCTTGATGATTACATTTCAAAGAGATGGCTCCCAGGTCAGTCAGAAAGACATTTCTGAGTTGTAGAAGATTTACATCTTGAAGGGGCAGAGAAAGAATTTACAATAGTAAGTCTTTTAAAGCAAAGGAAAGGGAAGAAAAAGCAAAAGCAAAAACAAAAACAAAAAACCAACCCCCCCCCCAAACAAACCAAAAACAAACAAACAAACAAAAAACCCAAAAAGACTCTAAGGAAAAACTCTAAGAAAAGGAGGTCAGGGGCCTGGAGTCATGATGCCTGTCTAAAGGTTAGTGAAGCTGAGGGGAATGTAAAGGCTGTATTGGTCAAGAGATGCTCTGATTGGACCAGCTGAGGCCACAGGCCAATTCTGAATCACTCGCTTCCTGTAGGATTACCTTAAGGCACATTCATTAGCCCTCAAGTTGGGGGTGAAACCACATTCCCTGGAACCACATGGACCTCCAGGGGAAATGAGAACTTTTGTGGAAGCAGAAAGGAAGGAACAGGTGTTGGGGAAGCAACAATACAGGTATAACAGGGGGTCTTTGTTCATGGCCTTTGGTAGCACTTGCTGAGGTTTTGACTTAGGTTTAAAAGAGAAAGAAAGATCATGATGGAGATGCTACAGAAATGCTACTGGGAAACATATTCTCTTGCTGAGATCCACCAAGAACAAGGCATCCCTCCAGGTGAGCCTCCACCTCTGGGGCAATTGAGCGAGCAGGTTAGGCTGCTGGGAACACATCTGTTTACTTGCCTCCTGCCAAGTCTGGCCTTTATTCTTTTATATTTTTTTAATGATAACTAAAAGAACACATGACAAAATTAGAAAACTGGGTGGAAAGATCTGGAAGCAGAGCTCTCAGAAAAGACTGGGAGAGGTCAGAGAAGCAGAAGCATGAGCAGTCAGACCCAGGTTAGAGTCAGCTCCTTCATGCAGTAGCGTGGTTCTGGGAGTCACTAACTCTCCCTAAGCCTCATTCTCTTACTTATAAAATGGGAGTAATAACAGCATCTTCTTAATAGGATTGTTATGAAAATTACGTGAGATAATATATGAACACCAGCTACACAGAATAAATGCTTAATAAATTTTAACTATTATCATTATTACTGTTGTTACTCTCTTGGCAGCAAATAGAGTAAAGGGCTTGGGGTCCTCGGCAGGAAGATGTCTGACCCTCTGAGACGGTAAGTGAAACCGGAGACATTGGTACCAGGTCAGGACTCAGAGGTTACTTTGGTTTCCATTTTTTTTTATTGAATTAGAATTTGTTACACTTTTTTTTTTTTTTTTTTTTTAACCAAGCAACCCTCTTCCTTCAGCATTCTGGGTTGAGTAGTTCCACTTGAGTAGGAGTTATTTTATAGAAATTATCTTAACATAATCATAGATTTGCACAGAGATTTAGCAACAAGGTTATTCCTTGCACTACTTTGTTTGGGGGTGGGGGATGAAAAAATTGAAAATGACTTAAAAATCCAATGGTACAGAAATGATCAAATTGGACATTATAAGACAGGGTATCAGTCAGCACCCTTTTGGGTACAAATCAAACGATCATCCCCACTCCCCTGTTCCTTTTAAGTAGTAGGTACAGATGAGGACACTTATTGTTGGAAAAACAAGTGCAGAGTGTTTTATGGTCTAGCTCAGTTTCTCTTGATTCTTCTTGTTTGGAACTTGCTGTGTTGGCTTCATTCTCAGGCACCATTTCCAGTATCCCAACTAGATAGAAAAATCTTCAGGGGAAGAAGGGCCATTTCTTCTTTCTTATGGGTGCCCAGCTGAGCCTTCCTTTCCAGCATAAGATACTAGATGAAAAAAAAAAAAAGCAGATTATAAAACTAAAGGGCAAGTTTCTCTGCTCTTTTAAAAGAAATATTTGCCGATTCTTGTTTGTTTTCCAGAATAACTTTAGAATTAACATCATTTTTCATAAAATACTTATTAGATTTTGGCTTGATTATTTTGAATTTATAGATTCATCTGAGGAGAAATGGCCCTAAATGTTATTTTAATTTAGAATACACCAAAATGGTAATATTGTTTATCTTTTTGAAAAGTAGGAAAGAATTTCCTACCTATAAAAAGTAAAATGGATGAATAAAATATAGTATCGTCAAACACTAGAACATAACAAAGTAGTTAAAAGGATTGAACTGGCAGCATAGGGGAGTGCTTAAAGGTGTGATACCATTGATGTGAATTGTAAAACGCACATAGCAGAACACTCTGTGGTCCACAAATACAAGCATAAGTATGCAAAAACCATAAAAAGTCATTGGAAGAATGCATCAAATTCATAATGGTTGTCTCTAGGGAGCATTAAAGGAGAATGGGAAAAGGGAGACTTCAACTATAGCTGTAATGTTTTATTTCTTTTATTTAAAAAATATCTGAAACATGGTAGCCTCTGAGAGTAGAGAACTGGATGTCTGAGCAACAGTGGATGTGTGTGTGTGTGTGTGTGTGAGTGTGTATTTGTGTGCGTGGAGATTTTCATTATATATCCTTTCTTACTTTTTGTATTTTGAATGATGAGAATCTCTTATCAACTCAGCATCAATAAAATCACAAAAAAGACTCTAAAGCACATGACAATATGCTGATAATGATCTATTCTCAATGGGATATTTATTCTCTATATTTTCATGTTTTAAAAATTTCTTTAAAAAGGAAAAAATTGTAGCTTCTCCTTAGGTGGTGGTGCAGGTGGTGCTGGTGGCGG
>NW_011888897.1:5804709-5819328 GCF_000151845.1 Pteropus vampyrus | reverse complement strand
AAAAAAAGACCAGAAACTCTAGGTGGAATCTAATGAGAATAACAATCAGAAGCCTGGCAGAATGACGACTCCCCTGGGGTCTAGTGGGAGACAAGAGTGCCAACAGCTTGTTTCTTGAGGCCAAAGAGGAGAGAGGCCAATGAGGCACCAGGCTGGTAGGGATGGATGACATAGGTGAGAGAGGGGGATCTTTTGGAGCGGAAAGAGGCATTCTTGGGAGTTTCAATGCATTCTCCTGGATACCCTTTAATATTAGGAGGAGACAAGAGTGAAGATTAGGAGCTCCTGGACTTTTCTTCTTTGAACACAATGCTGCTCTGAGATTGTAATGTATGGCTTTATGTGCATTATGATTGTGATGGCTTACCCCATAGGGCAGGCTGTTGTCACACGGCTTTTTTAAGACTCCTTTTCTTAGAAACGTAATTCCGAAGTTGAGGAACTCTGAGAATTTTTGTGCTAGGGTTTCAGTTATACTTCTGTATGGGTCTACAGATACTGCCTCTCTGACCTGTCTTCATTTATTCAGAAGAGGCAGTCCCTAGAAAATTGTGGAACAGGAAATGTGAGGAGAAAACACAGATGTAACAAAAATTCATGTCCTCTGTAAACAAACACAGCATATGTATTAATGGATAGCATGAGGAAAAAAGACGAAAAGGAAGGAAATGGGTGTTACAGACTGAATGTGTCCCCACAAAATTCATATGTTGAAACCTAATCCCCAGTGCGATGGTATTAGGAGGTGGAGGCTTTGGGAAGTGGAGCCCTCACGAATGGAATTAGTGCCCTTATAAAAGAGGCCCCAGGAAACTCCCTTGCTCCTTCCGCCATGTGAGGACACAGCGAGAAGATGGTCATCTATGAACTAGGAAGTGGGCTCTCACCAGACACTGAATCTCCCAGTGCCTTGATCTTGGACTTCCAGCCTCCAGAGCTGTAAGAAATAAATATTGGTTAAGCCACCCAGTCAATAATATTCTGTTATAGCAGCCCAAGCAAAGGCAGTGGGTCTCTCAGCTCTTTATTTTTTGTTTTTGCTCTTTTTCCAATATCAGAAAATATATTTTTTGGGAAGCCATATTCTTCCCACCCTAATTCGGATGGATGTTGTTGTCACATTTAAAAACCACTTGAAACAATAATTGGTGTTATTCTGCAAGCACTTACTAAGAATGACAAAACTATTTTCATGCTGGGGATACTATGCCAGAAAAATTACTAAACAAATCATATTGTTTTTCTTACACAACATCAAAGTTCCAAAGAGCAATATATTAGCCATTTTCTTTGCCGAAAAACATGAGTGATGATGTTCTGCTTCTTTAAAATTCATATTAATGACCTTAGGCATTAGGTTTCCAATGGAAAGCCTCTTTGCAACACTTCCATATAGAACCTGGGTGTTTCAGTGTTGAATCACTTAAAAATCTAGCCTCTACAGTTTGATTTCAATCATGTAAAAATATATAGCAGAAAGGCTGCTGGGACAAACACTAATGCGTTTTTCATTAATTTTCTCTGGGCATTGACATTCTGGGTGATCTTACTTTTTCATATTTCTGTTTTCCAATTTTTTTTTGCAATCTGTATTTATAACTTGAAAAATAAAAAGTTATTTTTAATAGTCACTCTATATAAGTTTTTTATGTGCCGTATAATTGCAAGGATTTAAAAAATTTATGAAGCGGAAACTGTAAGTTGAAAACACCAAAATATTGATGGTGATTCTCATTGAGTTATAAGCCTTCTTTATTTTGTAATTATTCTATAATGAACAGGAACTACTTTCATAATAGAAGAAACTATTTTAAGAATCAGTTGATTAGGCTTGATTCAAAGAAATGCCAAAAGGGTCAGGCTAGCTTAGTATCTCTCTCTCACAGTGGCATTCTAGAATATCTTTTGAAAGGGCATGTTTTTCTCCAATATCAATCTCAGGAGGCTGAAGGACATACCCTAAACACCTCTGGCTTCATTTAATAACCGATTTGAATGTACTGTCCTCGTATTTTTGGAAATTCTTCTTGAATTTCACCAGGACTCAACTTGAAGGAGAAAATGCATGTGTGCCTAACTTTAATAAAAATCTTATGGAAAATATGGCTGAATTAAAATTCCCTGTTACTGGGAAGCTCCAGCGGGGATCCTGGTCATATGCATTTACCGTGCGAGAGAGTCAAGGAAGCTAGTCTCAACTAGAATGGGGAAATGGTCCGTTTTCTCGAGGGTCTGGAGGCTAACCACCAGTGGAGGTAGGGAGGAGTGGGAGTGCAGACTGTAGCTGAGAAGGGAGGCAAGTTCAATGTTTCAAAAGCGGAACTTAGATCCAAGGGAGGGACCGAAATCAGGAGATAAGGAATAAGGTAGAATACAGGGTTACAGCCAGGTAGACCTCGGTCTAAATTTAGTTCTGCCATGTATTGAACTTTGGGCAGGTTGCTTAATTTCTTTAACCCTCCGTTTCCCATCTCGAAAATAGCTGTGACCCAGATGTCCTTTGAGGTCATCCTATTCTTTGACCCTAAATAAGATTGGCTTCTGAGTAAAGTCCAATTCCCTCCCCTATCAGTTAGAATTAGGATCAGCTGTGATTAATAGAGACTTGAAGACAGTAGCTCAAAGAGAGAGGAATTTTTTTCTCTCCCATTAAATTCTAGTGATGGACAGCCTGGGGCTGCATGGCGGCTCTATCCACTAGAGATTTAGACTGCTTCTTGCTTTTACCCCACCCTCTCTAGGGTTTAGTGACTGTTCTCATGGCCCCAAATGCAGTCTCATTATCACTCCAAGCTCCAAGCAGCAGAAAGGAGAAAAGAAGGAAGAAGAAAAAGGGGAAAAAGGTGTATACTATTTATCTTTTATGGAAGTGGCTATTAACTAAGGCGGACTCCTTCATAAGAGGTCCTCTGATACCAGCTGTTAAAACAATCCTTTTTATTCATTTTTCCACACTGAATAATAATATTCACCTTACAGTGTTATTGTACCATATAATACAGGGCTTGGCGCAATAGCATTTAGCAGGTAATCAAGATTTTTATTAGTCATTAATATTGATTATACTACTATTAAATTTACATTAGTATAGTAATACTATACTAATGTAATTATGACTCATTGTTGTGAGATTCAAAACAGGCTGGGAATGATCTCAAACTGCCATGGATGTGTTCTTATTGGGTGCTGGCTGCAATGATATAGGGGCAGGCAGGTTAGGCAGATCACAGATGCAAGGCCAGACCGGGCAAATACGGCTATTAGTAATTCCCTGTTCTTAATTTCATTTAGTCTTTTAGAGAATTCTAAAATATTATTCATGTATGAATTTCTTTTACAATTAATAATAATTACTCAGTAAATCAGATTCACTGAGAGCTAAATCTGGGCTGGACGCTGAGCTAAGCAATTTCTGAATATTGTCTCATTGAATTTTCAGTCTTACAGGATAAGCATGGTTAGTGCCTTTGTGTTTCCTGTGTGGAACTGAGGCTTAGAGAGAGGAAGTCATATTTTCGAGGGCACTAGAAGGTCGTAGAAATTAATACCAAACCTTCGTCCGTTAACCACTCCACTGTGTGTCCCCTCAGGATCCTTGTCACTGTCCTCACTATGGGTCATATCTGTTTTCAGGTCCAAGGACACCACTCAGTATCTGTGTTCCCAAAAGTGAATGTGAGCTTACCCTTGTAAGGCCCAATCTCACCTGAGCATTGGGGGGCACTGAGCCCCAAGGGCAGGTTCTCAACACAGACACTCGGTTCAGCTACCACTTTTAAACTTTGCTCACTGTTCTATAGTTTTACTTTTGAGTGGCTGGGAAACTCATGTGTTGCTGTTATTTACCCCATATACATTGTTTACTTCCAGTTTGTCAATGAAGTCTAGCATATTCTATGATTTTAACACAATTTCCTCTGGCTGAGGATGTTTTAAAAATGATCCAAATTGATACCAAATTATTTTCAATTCAAATTTTACTTTGCAAACTTATTAACAAGAAACCCATCCCTTTTTGGGAAAGAACTTTAGACATCTTAGAAAAACACATACATATGAGAAAAAAAGAAATTGAATATACCAGAACAATTGAGTTATGGTCGTGAGTTTAAAACATTTTCATTTGCTAAACTTTCTGAACTATATTTATATTATTTCTCCCGAATAAAAATTAAAATAATTCTGGTTGATCTTTAGAAATCCAAATACCCCCTAATGTCTTTTAGCTTAAAAAAAAGAAAAATCAAAGACTTTTCAAGGTCTGAAAATTCGCTGTTACTGAGGACAATTCAAAATCTGTGCTCTAGATCGAGAAAGCAATTCCTAAAAGCATTTCCCCAAACTATTTTGGAAAGAGGCCTTCAAAGCGGACAAATTCATGGATCTGACCATGTCTGTATGTATGTTCCAAAAGCAATCACATTTTTTAATAGGCTAATTTTAGGCATGAAATTATCTAATTTTCTTTTAAAAGAAAATTTTAACTGTTGCTGCATCAGCACAGCAATAAGTCTTAGTAGCAAACAATAGCAAGCACCTGTTTAGCTCATGGATGTATAGGTTAGGTGAAGGTCAGCTCATCTGGGCTGGGCTCAGCTGGGTGACAACTGTCAAGCTGCAGTCTCCGGGGTGACTCTGCTTCTTACTGGAGGTCTAGGCTAAATTAGCTCCATGTCTCTCGTCCCCCTTGGAGCAGCCATCTAGCTGTATCTAAAGTGACAAGTTATTGTCATGGCAATAGCAGAGCAGGAAGAAATATTCCTGCCTGAGTTTTGGGCTAATGCTTCTTTCCTACTGCCACCGATGAAAACAACCCACATGGTAGAAACCGACTTTAAGGACAGGAAGTACATCCTGGCCATGATAAAGCAATAGCAAGGGAGGGTGAAGAACTAGAACTCATCACCTCAAGAGGGCGAAAAGATGAAAAACAGTGTCATTAAGCTGGAAAACGATCCAATGGTACATTAGGTACCCACATTGCAGAGGGTCGTAGTTTGAGAAGATGCAGTTATTCTGACCCTCTCTTTGGATGACTGCTGTCCTGACTCTGCCCACTTCTTGGTCAATTTAGGAATTTTTTCTTTTAATTTAGGAATTTAAGGGCAGCAGCTTATAGAAAATAGAGCATATGTCTCATACTGAATCTTTCTGTTATTTTGACCAAAGCAGCAGAAATAGGAGGCTTCTGAATACTGTCCCAAGTAAAAGTTTTAGAGAAAGAAATATTGATTTCTTTTTTTTAGTTCAAAGAAAGTCCAGCCTATGCCAGGTTAAGAGTACTTATGCCAGCATAAGAAACACAGGCGGTTGTCTGCTCTCAGATCAATGCTGGCCAAAAGGGTTTGTGTCCCATAGCAAGGAAATATGAACAAAAGAATTTCATTGGCTTTCTCCAGCACCTGATTTGACATTGATTTCCAATTTTTTTTTAAAAAAAGAAGCCCAAAGTTAGTCCCTATAGAGTAAAATATGAGAATGGAACAGCTGCTACTGCAGCACAGATGGCAATTTTTTAGAGGGTTTAGGAAGGGAAAAGGGGACCTTTCTTCTCTAAGTGAAACTACTCATTTAGGATCTTTGCAGCATTTTATATTTCAGTCAAAAAAGCTGCTAATAGCTCAATTGTTTAAAACTCCAGATTGAGAATAAAGAACCCTCATACACTGCTGGTGGGACTGCAAATTGGTACAGCCACTATGGCAAACAGTATGGAGGTTCTTCAAAAAACTAAAAATTGATCTACCCTTATCATCCAGCAATCCCTCTACTGGGTATTTACCCCAAAGACTTGAAAACCCATATCTGAAAAGATATTTGCACACCAGTGTTCATAGCAGCATTACTCACAGTGGCCAGGACATGGAAGCAACCAAAGTGTCCTAGGGTAGATGATTGGCTAAGGAAGCTGTGGTACATACTTACAATGGAATATTACTCAGCCATAAGAAGAGATGAAATACTACCATTTGTGACAACATGGAGGGACTTTGAAATAACCATACTAAGTGAAATAAGCAGACAGAAAAAGTTGAAAATCACATGGTATCACTTGTATGTGGGATATAAACCTAAAATCACCAAATGAACAGGACAAACAAACAGATTCTCATGGACATGGACTATAGACTAGTGGTTACCAGAGGGTAGGAGGAGGGGTTAGGGGGAGGGAGACAGGGTAAAAGGGGTCAAATATGTGGTAACAGAAAGAAATCTAACTATGGGAGGTGAACACCCAATGTAAATATATATATGCCTTACTGTTAAAGTGTGCAACTAAAACTTACTGGATTTTGTTAACCAATGTCACCATAAAAAAAAACAAAAAACAAACAAACGAAAACTCCAACAAATTAAATAAATAGAAAAAAAGAAGCAAATTTCCCATGGTAAAACAAAGACATACGTTTAAAATATCGTAAGTCTTATTCAAAGAGAACTGGATTTCAAGTTCCCATCCTGGTGTCGACTGACTCAGTGGCTTCTGGAAGTATTTTAGCTTCTCTTAGCTCAGTTTCCTTTTTTGTAAAGTGAGTTTGAGACAGGCAAGCTGCAGATGTTATCTAGGGCAGCTGGCTTTTTCCAGGTGGGGTGGAGTCAGCATGGATCTGGAGCTAGCTATCATTTCGCAAGTAGAGAAACTTTGAAAACAAAAACATGGTGACAGAAAGAAATCTAACTATGAGTAGTGAACATACAATGCAATATATATATGTCTTACTGTTGAATTGTATGCCTGAAACTTACTGGATTTCATTAACCAATGTCATCATAATAAAACAAACAAACAAATAACAACAACAAAAGAAAACAAACCCATGTGTGGTTTAGAAGGCAATTTCTAGTCAGACTGCTTAATGATGGGAATCCAGGTTCATTGGTTAGTTGTGATCTTGGGCAAGTTGTGTAAACCCTCTGAGCTTCAAGTTTTGCATCTATTACATGTATAAAAATACCACCTGCTTTCTAAGTTGTTACATAATATATGCAAAATGGTTGACCCAAGGCTGGTTTGTAGTATTTACACAAGGAAGGTTAGTGGGCATTTGACTGCGTACCTAGCATTCTCCCTTCCTCTTTCCTAAAAGCAAGTTAAGTTTGTTCAGGTATTCATTCCTCTTCCACGCAGCCCATGTGCCTCATGTGAGACTAATTGACCTTTTGGGGGAAATCCTGATTATTTGAACCCAGTAGCTCTCAAACTCTCATATCATCAGAATGATCTGGAGGTCTTGCTAAAACAACAAAACAAAACAAAACAAAACAAAAACCCCACGAATTCCCGGGCCCCACCTCTAGAGTTTCTGATTCAGTAGGCATAGGGTGAGGCTGAGAATTTTTATTTCTAGCGAGTTCTGAGGTGATGCTGATGTTGCTGGTCCATCAACACTTGACAGGCAATACAGTATGCTAACACATTTTTGCACATATTACTTTAAACTTTAGAGTAATCCAACAAGGCAAATATTCTTACTATACCCATTTTGAAGATGAAGAAACTGAGGTCCAGAGAGATTAGCTAACTTGCCCATTGTCAGGCAGCTACTGGTAGAGCAGGATCTGAGCTTGGGGGATTCTGGATCCTGATTTGAAGGCTGAGCCATAATTGCCTCATCATGCTCTCAATGCCAGGAATATTCCTTTCCAGTGACTGTTGTTCAGACTACCCATAGCAGAGTGTTAGGGTTCATGGGAAGCTGATTAATACCAGAGGTGGCTAGCTAAATGTGAAATTGAGAAAAGGAAGGGAAAGAGTTTTGATGGAGTAGTTCATGAGTTCATGAAGGTTCATAAGGCAACAGCCAATGAATTATCCCTTTTCCATAAAAAAGGGTGGAACTCCGTGCTTCTCTCTCTTGCATAGGAAGCCGGACCCCAGCCACGTTCCTACTCTCTGAGCCCCACTCTCTAACTATTAATTCACTTAGTTACCTTCCCATTCTGCCCCACCCTGCGTTCATTTCCACTTTACCTTAACTGAATTTAGGTCTTCTCAGTCACATCTTCTCAGACAATTCTTGACTTAACTTCTTCAGTGGTTCAGTCTCACTTATTTTGGACACACAAGTTAAGTACAGAAAATAATTTATCAGGCACTCACGTACCGTCACCCAAATTTACCAGAGGTTCACATCTATCTTCTATCTATCTATCTATCTATCTATCTATCTATCTATCTATCTATCTATCTATCTATCTATCTATCTAATCTATCTATCTAACTGTCTATCTATCATCTATCTAGATATATATTTTTTCATTTTATATTTTTATTTTAGACCGCTCAAGGGAATGACAAAATAAAATCTTGAGGTGAGTGGGTGTCATTTCCGTGTTTACTTTTACATTTTTACTAACATGTAGGATTGTTTTGTGTGTTTAAAAAGTTTTCATTAGTGACAAACCTGTATATATTGTGCGAATAAAATTTTGCAATTTTCTTTTTTCCATAAATAGTCTATCAAAATTTAGTTTATTATAATGGCTTAAATATGCTGTTTTATGAATAAACTGCATTTTATAGTCTATTCTGATGAACACTTTGTTCCAGTTATTGCTTTTCACAAATAACACAATGGATATTTTTATACAGTTCTCCTTGTATGCATGTGCCAAGATTTCTCTAGGATAGCTGAGCAAGGGTGGAACTGCCCTTGGTCAAAAGTGTGTGCATTGCTTCAAATTTACTAGGTATTTTGCCTTCCTGTGAGTGCCCTTGTGAGTTTCCATTTCTCGCATACTTGCCAACAGTTTGTGTTAATAGATTTACCATTTTAAAAAAGATTTTATTTATATTGATATAAAACAGATCATACTTTCCCCACCAATTTTAAAGCTTCTTTGTCATGTACTAAGTTCCAATATGTACTAAGTTCCAATATATAAACTCGGGATTGTTTCTATGCTCTCTATTCTGTTCCAATTGTCCACTCTCTCACCTGGCCCTATGATCTGACCTTACGGTAGTCTCCTTGTTATCCGAAGTTTTGCTTTCCATGGTTTCAGTTACCTGTGATCAACTGCAGTCTGAAACTAGTAAACGAAAAATTCTAGAAATAAACAATAGATTGTGCACTGTTCTGAGCAGCATGATGAAATCTTGTGCTGTTCTACCTGGGTGTGAGTCATCCCTTTGTCCAGTGTCTCCACGCTGTAGATGCACCCCACCTGTTAGTCAGTAGCCATCTTGGTCGTCAGATTGACTGCCATGGCACTGCAGTGCTTGTGTTCAAGTAACTCTTATTTTACTTCATAATGGTCCCAACGTGCAAGAACAGTGATGCTGGCAGTTTGGAAATGCCAAAGAGAAGCCGTAAAGTGCTTCCTGAAAAGGCAAATGTTCTCCACTTAATAAGGAAAGAAAAAAATCACATGCCGAAGTTGCTAATAGTGTAAGAATTTTCTATATATGAAATTGTGAAGAAGGAAAAATAAATTTCTGCTAGTTTGCTAAGAGAGACCACATTCACATAACTTTATCACAGTATATTGTTATAATTTCTCTATTTTATTATTAGTTGTTGTTAGTCTCTTACTGTGCCTAATTTATAAATTAAACTTTATCATAGGTATGCATGTATAGGAAAAAATTTAGTCTATATAGAGTTCAGTACTATCCATGTTTTCAGGCATCCATTGGGGGTCTACAGTTAATAAATATTGATACCTTCTGGGGTGTGTATTCTCCTTCATTTATTTTCTTCAAAATAGTCCTAGTTCTTCTTTGCCCTTTGTTGTTCTCTGGGAATTTTAGCACTAGGTAGATGAGGTCTATGAAAAACCTTCTTGGAAGATTTGACTGGAATGCATTGACTTTATAGATTAATTTGGAGAAAACTGCTTTTTTAAAATAGTTATCCCCTTTAATCCATCTACCACCCCCCCTACCCCCTCCTCCTACCCTCTGGCAACCACTAGTCTATAGTCCATGTCATGAATCTGTTTGTTTGTCCTGTTCATTTGGTGATTTTAGGTTTAAATCCCACATACAAGTGATATCATGTGATTTTCAACTTTTTCTGTCTGCTTATTTTGCTTAGTATGGTTATTTCAGAGTCTATTCATGTTGTCAAAAATGGCAGTATTTCATCTCTTCTTATGGCTGAGTAATATTCCATTGTATATATGTACCACAGCTTCCTTAGCCAATCATCTATTGTAGGACACTTCGGTTGCTTCCATGTCCTGGCCACTGTGAATAATGCTGCTATGAACATTGGTGTGCAAATATTTTTTCTGATATGGGTTTTCAAGTCTTTGGGGTAAATACCCAGTAGAGGGATTGCTGGATCATATGGTAGATCAATTCTTCATTTTTTGAGGAACCTCCGTACTGTTTTCCATAGTGGCTGTACCAATTTGCAGTCCTACCAGCAGTGTATGAGGGTTCCTTTTCCTCTGTATCCTCTCCAACATTTGTTATTACTTGTCCTGTTGATTATAGTTATTCTAATAGGTGTGAGATGTTATCTCACTGTGGTTTTGATTTGCATTTTCCTAATAGCTAGCAATGTTGAGCATCTTTTCCTATATTTTTGGTCATTTGTATGTCCTCTAGGGAGAAGTGTCTGTTCAGGTCCTAAAGCGGGTCAAATGTAGGGGAATAGGGGGAGGGTGAAGTGGGTAAAGGGGATCAAATATATGGTAGCTGAAGGAAATTGGACTTTGGGCGGTAAACACACAATAGAATATACAGACGTCAAATGATAATGCACACCTGAAAATTACATAATTGTATTAACCAGTGTTACCCAAATAAACTTAATAAAAAAATAAAATAATGAATCTTTCTTACCTGTGAACATGCAGCATTTTCCCTTTTTTCAGTTTTTAAAAATTTTTTTCTTCAATAAAATTTTATACTGTTTCCATAATATTAATGAATATCTTTTGTCAGCTGTGTTCTTATGTACCTTATATTTTTGTTGCTACTGTGATTGATATGATTTTTAAATTATATTTTATAATTGTACATTGCTGGTGTATAGAGATATTATTGATTTTGTATATTATTTTGTATCCACGAAGCTCTTATTGCTTTGAATAGTTTCTTTATATAACCTCATAGATTTTCTTATGTAGATAATCATATCATTTGTGAGTAATAACAGTTTTGACTCTTCCTGTCCAATCTTTACATCTTCCTTCCCTGCCGCCCCTGGTCTTTTTGCTTTAGCTAGAATGTCCAAGAAAATACTGAATACAAACGGTGATAAGGGGCATTCTTATTCCTTAAAATGGAAAGCTTTAAACACTTCACTATTTGGCATGATATATGTTGAAGTTTTTTGGTAGATATGCTTTCAGTCCTGGTTATTAAGAGATTTTACTTAAGCAGATGTTGAATTTCGTCTACACTTTTCTGCATCTTTTGAGATTATCACATGGGTTTTCTCTTTTTATCTATTAAGATTATGTAGTACTTTTATTGATTTTCTAATATTAAATCATCTTTGAATTTCTGAAAAAAGTCTTACTTGGTCATGGAGTATTTATTTTTAAATACTTCACTGCATTTGCTTGCTAATAAATTATTTAAGACTTTTACACCTATGTTCATGAGTGAGTCAGCCTCTAATTTTCTCTTCTTGTACTATCCTTCTCCAGTTTTGGAACTATTGTTACATTAGCCTCATATAATGAGTCAGGGAGTTTTTTGTGTATGCTTGATAATGTTTTCATGAATTAGGAAATATTTGTTCTTTGCAAGTTTGGCATCCACCTATGTAATCATGTGGCTCCACTTTTTGAAAGTGTTTTAAAGTATGTGTTTTAAATTACCGATTCAACTTTTTTTTTTTCAAGTTTTTAAAAATAATCATATGTCTATTTAGGTTTTCTATATTTTTTATGAGAGAGTTTGGTAATTCAAGTTTCTTTTTTTAAAAAAAGTATGACTTTTTAAGTTTCAAATTTATTGGCATCTAGTTGTTCAAGTATTAAGATGCTTTAAATTTTTAGTATCTCTGTAATTATGTATCTTTTTCATACCTTATGTGGCTAATTTCTACCTTAGTTCTTTTACTCATTCAATCTTGCCAGAGAATTGACTTGTTTTTGGTTTTTGCAAAGACCCAAGCTTTGGTTCTGTTTACTCTCTTTATTTTGTTCTTTGTTTCTATATAATGAATTTCTGCCCTTATAGTTTTTATTTTTTCTTCTTTCTACTCTTTCATTTGAGTTTGCTGATTTTCATTTTCTAATTTTTAAAATCAAATGTTAAAGTTTTAACCTTTTGGTTTTTTTTTTTTTTTTTTGATTTTAACTTTTGTTTTTCTTGAGTTCTTGGGCTTTAGTTTGATACATCAATTTGTTATGTAGTACTTTTATTGCCTTCAGGTCTGAATAGTGATAATTTTCTTTATGATTCATTTGTGGTTCTATAACTTATAAGATATTTAAGAACTTTCTAACATTCATGGTTTTGAGGTTTATTTTTAAACTATTAGTTTCTAAATCATAGTACTTTTATCATAAAATGTTGTTTGTATGCTAGGAATCTTTTGATTTTATTGAATATTTCTTTGTGAACAAGTACCCAGTCAATTCTGAATAAATTACTCATGTGTTCTTGAAAATAAAATGTAATCTTTAATTTTTGGTGTAAGGTATAAGTCGTAGTCTATTTGGTGTAGTTTATTAATTATACTATTTAAAATGCTTATGCTCTATTGCTATTTCTATAGCAGTTACTACAAGATGTTAAAATCTTCCCCTAATGATTGTAGATTTTTTCATTTCTCTGTGAGTTTTTTTGTTTTTCTTTATATATTTTGAAGCTATGTTATTAAGTATATTCAGATTCTAGATTATTATATCTTTGTGAAAAATTATTTATTTTATCACTACACAGTAATATTTTTAATCATGTTTTCTTCCTTAAATATATTTTTGTGTAATTTAAAATATGACTATATCAATTTTTTTTCATTAGTATTTTTATGTAATTTTTCACCTTTTTACTTTGTCTTTTTGTCATTATGTTTAGGTGTGTCTCTTTTAAGCAGTGTGTAATAGGAAAGTATTTGTATTTAAAAACCAATGTAAAACTGATGAGTTTAGTCTGGGCATATTTATTGTGATTACTGATGTTACTATTTCTACCATTTTCTTTTGCACTTCATATAACCACACTTTTTTTTGATTCTTCATTCTCTAGTGTATGTGTGTTCGGTGTGTGTGTATGTGTTTATGTATGTGTTTGATGGGATTTATTAGACTCATTGAGCTTTCTTTATCCCTATGCACTTTTCCACATCCCCTTCTACTCCAGAAGTTGTACACTAGTTTAACTTTTTAGGTGCTACATTCCTTTTGTGTGTGTGTGTGTGTGTGTACTTGACCTAAAAGGTCTAAATTTAATCAATGTCTCTGCTCTTTTCATGATAAAACAGTAACTCCTGCCTTTTATGTTGTCGTTATGTAGTGTTTAATTCTATCCTTTAAACACACACATAAGATTAGTAAATATTTTTGGAATTCTTTTATACAGTTGATGCGTCTCAAGTTTCTTCGCTTCTTTCCTCTAATTTTTCCATTTCTTTATTTAATTTCTTCCTGAGGAATGTACTTTAGTACATTTTTCAACGAGTACCTGTGAATGGTAAATTCTGTTGACCTTAGTCTTTGTTAATCTGAAATGTCTTTATTTTGCTCTCATTATATTGTTTTTGAGTGATAATTAAGATATAGTAAAATTAGTCATAGTTCAGTTAAATAAGTTTTGGTAAACTACCACCAAAACAAGACAATGGACATTTCCATCACTCCTCAAATTACTTCTTCCTGTCAAGTCCTCCCTGACACCCACCACACCATCCCATTTCAGAGACAACCATTCTGGTTTTCTGTCATTATTAAATTAGTTTTGTTTCTTCTAGAATTTCATAGAAATGGAATCATACAGTATATACTTTTGTACTTGGCTTTTTTCACTTATAATGTTTTTGTAGTTTATCCATGTGATGTGTGTTTAATACTTAATTCTTTAAATCGCCATTTGTTTATTCATCCTGGCGATGGACACTGGATTTTTCCATATACCAACTCTATCCCCAGCCAGGTATATGTTGTTCTGAGACCTTACACAGTCATTCAGGAAGCCAAAATCCATTTTCTGAAGCCATCTAATAATATCAGCTGCTTACTTACTGGACTCTGTTTCCTCTTTTATTTTTAAAATTTCTTACATGACTTAGGAAAGAAACACCATTACCCCTCACCTCTTTTAGTTTTTTCCTACTCTTCAGAGGTATCTCGAAATCTAAGGCTTTTTCTAATGGTGCAGTTCTTTTCCAAATCACTCGGAAAGATTTGGGAGTGGTTGGGGCATGGGATAGCTGCTAACGGTATCCTTTACCCAGGGGTCCTCAACCCTAGGTCACAGACTGGTACTGGTCCATGGCCTGTTAGGAGCCTGGCTGCACAGCGGGTGAGCGGCCAGTGAGCGAGTGAAGCTTCATCTGTATTTGCAGCTGTTCCCCAGCGCTAGCATCACTACCTCAGATCCACCTCAGATCATCAGGTATTAGATTCTCACTGGTCCCTGCTGCCAAAAAGGTTGAGGACCATTGCTTTATACATAATTATCAGTCATAACATTTTAAGAGCATTTCCCAT
>NW_011888897.1:5796620-5803520 GCF_000151845.1 Pteropus vampyrus | reverse complement strand
ACTCAGAATTACCAATGTGAAATTTAGAAAATGATACCTGAGTTTTATTTATGCCTGTAGAGAATAACTTAGATTTCAGACTTAAGCCCCAGAAAGACTATAAAGCCTCAGGGTAGAATTTGGGTCTGTTCTCTTGTCCGAACGACTGTTCCACAGCAAGCAGAGAAATGGAATCATGAAATCTGGTCTTACAGTACCCATAGGGGTCTTGCCTTTTTTGTAAGGTCAAAAGAAATGCCTGTTTGTATTGAGTCTCAATCATCATGAAATAGATATAGACACATACCCAAAAGTGGCCTACCCACTAGTTCCATGGTCTGTCAGATAGCAGATTCTCACTAAATGAAAGGGCTATTTCTCCTTGGGAGCCAAAGGGAGAGAGAGAGAGAGAACAAAAGTGTGTCCTTTGGTTGGGAGAGGAGCCACAGTCCCCTGGTCAGTGGGTCTGAGGTAGCCATGTGGCAAGTAGGGAGGGTTCTCTTGCTACTGATTTCCTTTCAAGCCTTAGGGTGTGGGTCAGTGTAAAAGGCTCTGGAAGCTGGTTGGAGTAGAGTCATGTGATAAGCTTCACAACCTATACACTGAAAGTTGGATGATCCCTTTGTTGAGGGGATTGGGATGCTGAATGAACAAGTCCATTTTTTAGGTCCTACGTGTTGTCCCATGAAGAAGAAAAAGCTCCTGGGAGAGTGTATTAGCCAGGGATCTTCAAAGAAACAGAATCAATAGGTTAAACAGTATGTGTGTGTGTGTGTGTGTGTGTGTATAATACATATATGTATATACACACATATATAATCAGAATATGTTTTATGTTTTAAGAATATATATGTTTTAAGGAATTGGCTTATGTAATTGTGGGAGCTAGAAAGTCTAAAATCTTCAGCGCAGGCCAGCAAGCTGAAAATTTCGGCAGGAGATGCTACTGCAGTCTTGAGTCTTGAGGCAGTGTGGAGGCAGAATTCCTTTCCTTTCTGGGGATCTCAGTCTTTTCTCTGGAGCCCTTCAACTGATTGGATGAGGATCACCCACTTTATGAAGGGCAATCTATTTTATTAAAGGCCTACTGACTTAAATGTTAATCTAAATAATACCTTCATAGCAACATCTAGATTTGTGTTTGAGCAAACAACTAAGCGCCATGTCCTAGTCAAGTTGATACATAACCATCACAGGAAGAGAGGAAGGTTGCTCTCGCTCACATTCCTCCTCTTCTTCCTCTCCTCACCAGCAGCTGAGTAGGATCTGAACTTTCAGCAGTGGTGGTGGGTCAGGGCTGCCCCAGTGGATGTTAGTGTACAGGCCTGGACACTTGTGGCTGCAGCAAAGGAGTGAGACCAGAAACCAACAGCACCATGAAGAGCCATTTGGAACCCATGATGAAGGAGGAAGGGTGTCCTACACACACTCCCACCATTAAGAGAGAAGTTGAAACCAGAGCATGGATGGTGGGTGGAAGCTGGGCAGAGTTAGAGTTTCAGAAATAAACTTTGTGAGATCCTCTGAGATGGTGATCTGGGCTTGGATTTTCTCCATGGATGGCCTGGCCCCAGAGACACAGGTCTTGTGGCACTTTGGAGGATTTTCATAAGGCTTCTTTAAAGTACTATAATGAAAAGCTTTTAGAAATATCCATGGGCAATGCATTAATGCCACTCTATCACCTTAGCCTCCTCACTCAGCTTCGATGTACTGAAACAGAATTCTGAGCCACAACAATGGGATCAACTGATTTTGTTGTTAAGTAGCTTCTAAGAGCATTTTGAAGTCTCAAAAATGCCACCGAGGAAAAGCTCTTCTAATCTCCTTCTCCCCTTTCCAGCCTCCCCTCTCTGTTGGCCGCAGAAATAGATTAACATTTGTCATACCTCCATTGTAAGCAGTCAAGCAAGCAGGCAACATTTTATCTTTGATATTTGATTGAAGGTAGAAGGCATTTTTCATTTATATTTTTGCCTGAAGGGAAAGGGAAAGCAGATAAAAGGAAGAAAAGGCATTGCTATGATGTACTTCTCCAGTATATAAAAGTTGTAATCTAATGTCATACTCTAGCTCTTTTCAATTCGATGAATATTCCTCCATTATCTGACAAAACACTCAGTGCTAGGATATGGTTACCTGATATATAGGAGAATATTGCAGTGATAATAAAGTTGTGTCAAACATCCTCTACAGTGTTTATAAATTTGTTTTCATACTTTATTTTTACCTTCAATAAAATAATTTAGATTTATGCATTTGCTATTTTAGAATCCACTTTGAAAAATAACTTGGGTTACAAGTAAACAATTAAGAGAGATTGCAATTCATTTATTCCAGGTTAAAAATATAGATGCAAATCTTTATTATTCCAATACTGAAGGCAATCAATAACAAATGTATTATGCTGAAGAATAGTAGAATAAATAGAAGTTTGTGCATAAGTAACAATCTTTTTTAGAAAAGTCATGTATGTTAAGTATAAACGAATATTAAATATACTATAATGTAGTAATAATACCTTATATTTATTCAGAGCTTTAGATGTTGTAAGTGCACTCATCCACGTTGCTCATTTAGAGTATTTTTTTTTTCAGTTGAGCAATCCCCTCCACTCTGTGTTTTTATAGATGGAGAAAATCTTCTTATGTACCCTGAGGATTAAATTTCAGATCATGGAAATGAGATGGAAAAAGAAAATCAAATAATTAACTACCAGATTTTTTAATTAAAGTATTCTTCTTCAGACAATTTAATGGAGGAAATAGACAGTAAATATTTTCCTGGAATATATATATATATATGTATGTATATATACATATATATATATATATTTTTAATACTAATCAGTGCCATGGGAGGAGTTGAAAGGACATTAATCAGGTTTGCCTGAGGCACAGTGAGGTGGAGGAGCCTGTGGTGTTTTACCGGAGTAAAGTGAAACCTATAAGAACATCTAGATTCTAAGGAATTTTGCCAGTCAGTGCCAAGTAAAGTTGCTAAGGCAAAATAGGAGAGAAACTGCTAAAGATAAAAGAAGATTGCCACATGTGCTGGGAATGACCAGAAAATTGATAATTAAATGATTGTGTGTTCTGTCTCCCTACCTCATCTTTGAGTCAAAATAAGAATTTGCAGGAATTATTCAAGGAAGACACACACATACAACATAAAAATGCTTTTTATTATTATAAAGCAATCAATGTTTACATGGAAAAATTACAAAGTATAAATTAATTGAAAAAATTCTTAAATCCATCACCCAGAAATAATTTTATTTTTTTCTTTATTATCAATGTATCATATATGTAATAAGTGAGAACAAATAATTATTTTGAAGCTAGTGGTAGAATTTCTTTTAGAGAGAGAATAATCTTTGTTTAAGAAAATTCTCTAATGGATTTGCCAGGTATGAAAGAGAATGCCCAAGGATTGAGCACTGTGGAGAACATTACTGTGTTCACCAATATTGCATCCAGTTTTCTTCTCTGGATTCCCTGGCAGTTAACCTGACTCTGGCCATGTGACTGGCTGAAGGGCTGCGTGAGTGAGATGTGTGTCATTTCCTAAAGAGAAAACGGGGAGCAAAATCTCTATGTGCTTTCTTTTCAGTGGTGTGTTGGAGCTGATATGTTTATTTCTTCCTAATTCTGTGTCCAGCGACTTTGTGTTGGTAACTAGAAATTGGCCATAATGGGAATATTTTTTGATGATGTTAGCTATTATAATGTTCATCATGGTGACATCAGCAGAAACAAACTCATTGATACAGAGAACATTTTGATGGTTGCCAGATAGGAGGGGTGTTGTGGGATGAGTGAAAAGGGGAAAGGATTAAGCAGTGCAAATTGGTAGGTACAAACAGTTATGGGGATGTAAAATATAGCATAAGGAATATAGTCAATAATATAATGACTATGTATGGTGTCAGGTGGGTACTATATTTATCCAAGTGATCACTGTGTAAGTTATATAAATGTCTAATCACTGTATTGTACACCTAAAACTAATATAATATCGTATGCCAACAGTAATTAAAAAATAAAAGAATTACTTAAAAACAATAAAAAAATGATGATATTTAGTCAAGCCTTTGTGCACATTCTTATTTATTTCTTAAGAGAAAATTTCTAGATGTAAAAGCTTGAGATAAAAGAGTATGAAGAATTTTAAAGTTTTGGATATGTTTTCCTAAACTGCTCACCAGAAAGTTTAAGACGTTTTATTTGCACAAAAGCAAAGACCTATTGTGAATATATCTAGTTTAATCAAAAAGGAATATTGTTAGTGATCATGTTTTATGACTTGGCAAAATCTTACTGAAAGTTAGTTCTATGTGGATCCAGCACATAGAACAGATACATTTAATTATTTTTTCATAGTTTGGGGACTTATAAGGGAAGACTCTTATGTATAGTGTACTACAATTAGCTTTTCAAAATTAATAGCCTCTTATACCTATTTCCCCTTACATATCCATCCCCTTTCATAGGATGAATTTATATGCTTAGAATCAGAATCTAGTAGGGATGAAGGGAAGGGAAGGCAATAGAGTGAAAGTAGGAAAAGAAGTATATAATGTGTCCATATGCTAAAACTATTTAGAATCAAAGAATAGCTATTGAACTACATTAGCAGATGTAAAGCATATTCTCATTTGTTTCTCTTGGCCCCAGTAATGGCTCCATATGGAGGGGCAAGGATAAATTTAACCTCTTTGCAATAGAAAAGAACAAAAAAATTTTATATTTAAAAATTTGTATTCCAAAGCTGTATGTAAAGAATGAGTTAGCCTGGTGCCCAAAGCTCTCCAGTTTCTTCCTTGCTCACAGTTTGTCTTGACTTTGCCCCTGTCATGCACTCTGTAGTGCAACTGTTTGTAGTTCCCCAATACATGATTTTTCTCTTAAATCTTGACCTTTGCAGTATGCTTTCTCCTCTGCCTAGAATCTCCTTTCCTTCTCTTTTCAACTACTTGTGCTTATGGTTTCAGCTTAGACGTCACCATCTTTGAGTCCTCCTCTGAATGAGTTAGGTGCTTCTCTCATATGCTTCCACTTGTTTGGTATTTATCACAGAGAATTATAATTTTCTGTTTCTTTATTTGATTTTCTTGCACTAGATTGGGAGCTTCTGCAGCATAAAGACTGTGCTTGGTTTATCTAATCACTTAGCAGAATGATATTTGATGGGCTATATCAGCAAATCTACATAAACAAACAATTTAAAAGTAACAAATAAATATACGAATTCTTGTGAGTTGGGGCTTACTGTATAAGTTTGAATCAGTTAATAAACATTTTTTTAAGGGCCAGCTTTGTGCCTGTAACTGTACTAAGTGCCTGGGAAAATATAAAAATGAATATATTTTAGTATTTAGGGGTTCACATTCTGCTGAGGAACTTACAACCAGTGATTCTGATCATAGTTCAGTCTGCCGAACATTGAGCAATTGAAGGAGAGGTAGTGACAAGCATTTGGAGGGTTTGTTATTTTTCATAGATCTAGAAGCTAAATAAAGGATACAGAAATATAAAAAAATTTTAACCTAGAGTTGTAAGTAAAGAAGGATTTGACCACTTAAAGCTATAATTCTACATTTCCAAGATTATTAACATATAGATAATTGTGGGATTTGTCTTTGTGAAGATATCTAGGCTTCTAAATTATCATAAAATGACAATTTAACATTCCAAACAAAATCTGTTATCAGCTCCTGTTTCATCTTGGTTTTCTGTGTGTGCAGAATTCAATAGAAGCTGTCTTAAGTGTTTTCCTCATTATTAAACAGTTTTCTAAAATCCATAATTCAGTGAGACAGTAAGTAGTTGCATTTATTTCTATACAATTCAGCTCCGCAAAGCTGACTGTGAATTCAGCGGGCATTCTTGAACTAGTCAGTTTTTGTTATCAGCTACACAACATGAAAGATAATTGTGTTTCTCAGCTAATGGAAGAAATTGAAGGAGAATAAAGACCCTAAGTATTTTAAAACACTGGTTTGAATATCAGCCTTGTGATCTAAAGGTAAAGAACAGTGCAAGTTCTGAAACAGATACATCAATTACTCATTTGGGACAAAAGGATCTTGTTTTCTTTTTACATTAAGTGAAATTACCTGTTCTATTTATATACAGTAACCAAATATTCAAATTTAAAGTTTCTTTCCTTATCAAACTCTCATTTTCCATCTTCTCATCTCTCAGTTTTAAGTACAATAAAGACATAAGCTTGAACTTTAATTTTAGCATTTCTATAATATGTCATTAGGAAGCTCTTTCGTTTTAAGAGAGATTTTAGGATAAAAAGAGACTTTCTATTTCAGAAGGGTCTTCCAATTGTATCTTCAGTGTGACTCCTCCAAAGGCATTTAGTCCAAAATGTACAATTGTGATCTGAAGCAGAGATGAAACGAATCACAGATGCAATATAATTTTCCATGCAGTTTTTATGTTTTTCTGACATTCTTTTAATGTTAGTCCATAAATAAATTTTGCTAACATAGAGCAGTGAAAAACTTCTTACAAGCGTTTTTATTTCAAGAACTTTTTTTTTTTTTTGCCCCTGAATCTTTTTGATCTATAGTGCCTTTCATTTGACAATATGTATAGACTATAGCAATTGGAAAAGCCCAAACCAACAGCAAAATCCTCCCAGCAAAATCTACTTTCTTTTTTCACTTTCATGCTTTGGAACAAGTTGATGCAGGTCAAATCCTATTAAAATGAACAGAGATTTGAGTTGTGATGATATTTGTCAAAACAGAATTTGACATATCTCTCTAATTAACCAATCTGGTATCAATGGAATTATTCTCTTTTGACTCAACTGGTAGAAAATTAGTTCCAAATCCTTTTCAGCGTATTAGGTGTTTTTCCTGGGCTAACTGCACTCTTCAGAAGTTTTTCTTTAATTGCTTTT
>NW_011888897.1:5790047-5796570 GCF_000151845.1 Pteropus vampyrus | reverse complement strand
CATTCTTGAACTAGTCAGTTTTTGTTATCAGCTACACAACATGAAAGATAATTGTGTTTCTCAGCTAATGGAAGAAATTGAAGGAGAATAAAGACCCTAAGTATTTTAAAACACTGGTTTGAATATCAGCCTTGTGATCTAAAGGTAAAGAACAGTGCAAGTTCTGAAACAGATACATCAATTACTCATTTGGGACAAAAAGATCTTGTTTTCTTTTTACATTAAGTGAAATTACCTGTTCTATTTATATACAGTAACCAAATATTCAAATCTTAAAGTTTCTTTCCTTACCAAACTCTCATTTTCCATCTTCTCATCTCTCAGTTTTAAGTACAATAAAGACATAAGCTTGAACTTTAATTTTAGCATTTCTATAATATGTCATTAGGAAGCTCTTTCGTTTTAAGAGAGATTTTAGGATAAAAAGAGACTTTCTATTTCAGAAGGGTCTTCCAATTGTATCTTCAGTGTGACTCCTCCAAAGGCATTTAGTCCAAAATGTACAATTGTGATCTGAAGCAGAGATGAAACGAATCACAGATGCAATATAATTTTCCATGCAGTTTTTATGTTTTTCTGACATTCTTTTAATGTTAGTCCATAAATAAATTTTGCTAACATAGAGCAGTGAAAAACTTCTTACAAGCGTTTTTATTTCAAGAACTTTTTTTTTTTTTTGCCCCTGAATCTTTTTGATCTATAGTGCCTTTCATTTGACAATATGTATAGACTATAGCAATTGGAAAAGCCCAAACCAACAGCAAAATCCTCCCAGCAAAATCTACTTTCTTTTTTCACTTTCATGCTTTGGAACAAGTTGATGCAGGTCAAATCCTATTAAAATGAACAGAGATTTGAGTTGTGATGATATTTGTCAAAACAGAATTTGACATATCTCTCTAATTAACCAATCTGGTATCAATGGAATTATTCTCTTTTGACTCAACTGGTAGAAAATTAGTTCCAAATCCTTTTCAGCGTATTAGGTGTTTTTCCTGGGCTAACTGCACTCTTCAGAAGTTTTTCTTTAATTGCTTTTTAAAAAAAATCTCATTTTCAAATTACATGGCAAATTCAGATACTACCTACATGAGGACCATGAGAAATACTTCAAGAAGCAGCATCCAGTTAAGCTCATTTTCTACATTTGTGCTTGGTATGAGCTGAGAGACTGATGATATGGAAGAAATGACCACTATAACTTGACTTTTTATAACAGCCTCATCACTATTCCTATTTTAGGGGAAACTAAAGGTTATGATGTTTCAGTGCTTCAAGGTCTGAAATTTAATTTTTGAGAGGCAGCTTGATGTAGTGGAGTTAGCTAGAGCTAGTTTCAAATTTTCATCCCAACTCTAGATCTGTTACCTTGGGCAGCTTAATTAAACTCTCTGAGCCTTGTTTTTTTCATCATCAGAATGGGTATAATAATACCCACATCACCAAGTTGTCATAAGATTAATTTTGATTACGTATGGAAAGTACCCAACCCTGTAGCTGACACATGGAAAGTGATTAGTAAGTGCTTGTAACACTTCTCCACCTTGTACCTCACTCTTCCTTTTTCTTGCCCTTCCTGGTTAAACTGGAACCCTAAATGTTTTCCAGAGTATAGAATGAGGATGCTGAAATTCGAAGGACTGTTAAAGGCTTCCCTGTACCTGCCTGGCATATTCTCTGAATTTGCCATTCAGAGAATGGCATTACCTGCCTGGCATAATCTCTGAATTTCCTGATTTTCGAAATTAATTTTTAAAGGGAGAGTTAAAGCCTTAGTTCTCTGCTTAAATACACAGAAATATTTAAATGTTAGCTGGCACCTGTAAATGGAAACATTTACCATATACCTCAATTTACTCAGTGCAGTTCCAGTTTTGTCTTGGTCTGATTATTAATAGCACCCCTTTCCACTTCCAAAAGTGTCCTGATTTGGCTAATAAATTTTGTGATTACTCATGTTTTATGATAAGAAGTCTTTTTCTTTTTCACTCCTTTTTTTTTTTTTGCAGTGTTTAGCATGGAGCCTAGTACGTGGTTGTATAAATGATGCTATATCTATTTTCTTAATATTTAATGCAATATTTCTGATTTTATAAGTAGGTCGTATTTCTTATGAAAAATTTGGTAACTTCTGAAAAGGAAAAGAAGAAAATTTAAAAAATGGGACATGATTGTTAATATCATAAGATAGATTTCTTTATTACATAATTAATTGTTTCTTGGAAAACAGAGGATATTTGTAACAAGGAGGGGTTGGCATATTAAACACAGTGTCTTCCATGCTCAGAGCTCCTTTTAAATGGGCAGGGCTACATTATTGTGTTTTGTGCTGTGGGACTCTGCCCTACTGGCCAGAGCTGGTTGTATAAGGGGTGGGCTTTGATCCAAGAATAGTCAAACCAGAGGCTGGCCAGCCCATGGACTGGTGAAAAGGATGAGACGGGCTAATCATATTCCCTCTTTTGAAGCTGAACTAGAAAATAAAGTTAGCAGTGGGATCTGAAGCAGAATGAATCTATAAAGAGAAGCTGTGAGGTAAGGTAGAGCCATGAAGGGTCCCAGCAGGGTGAAGTTACGAAGACGCAAAAGCAATGAGGGGGCAGAGACTTTGAAGTAGAGGAAAGCTACACAGAATGGAAGGAAAGAATAAAACAATTGGTATAGAGAGGAGAATTGGACAGGGCACAGAGAGAAACAGAGGCACCTTCAGAAAGAGACCGTGAAGGCTCTGAGAGAAGCAGAGAGACAGAGAGCAGCTGGTTCCTAACTTGTCTTGGTTCTCAGAAGTTTCTCTGGTCCTGGAGCCAGTTCACAGGTATCTTTCTGATAATTCACTTTCTTAGGGTGTTGTGAGTGAGTCTCTGTTCCTTGGAATTCAAAGAATCTGTTTGGAACAACTGGTCCATTACAAAACAGAAGTATATACTGAATGTGGGGGGACCACATGGGATCAGGGCTTTTAGTTAGATTACGAGGACACAGCACATCTCAGAGAATCCGACTAGAGGAATAACCTTTAGATTCCTTGGGAACCGGAAAACTGTCAGTTACCTACTCTTTCCCCTTACCCTTTCCCTCTGGGATCATATGATCTCTCACCTTTCCTACTCTCTGTGCATCTTTATTCTTTTCCACATCAGTTTCCTTGAAAGTCTCCCCCACAACTCTGGCTTTCACATGATTTTGGGTTGTTGTGGCATTGACTCTAGTCTTAATTCTCTATGACCTAGTACTATCTGACTAGCTGCAATAAGTGTATCTATTTGTTTAATATGAGAGAGAGAGAGAGAAAGAAGGAGAATATCAGATGGTCGGTCACTGGTCATCTGATGGATTGGCTGTGTTTGAGTCAGATGTTCTTCTGATCCAGTGAGCTGTAGCAAAGGTGTGATCCTGCTCTGTAAGTTGGGCCTATGGGTATTGATTTTCTGGTTAAGCAGAGAAGGGAAAGGGCAAACTGAGTATCATATATGCTATATCTTGGTTCTTCCCTGCCATTTAACCCTGATCTTTGTTCCTAGTGCAAACTCACTATTGGACTGCTCAGCAAGTTTCACATCCTCGTGTAACGACTTCCGGTTCTTAGGGAGACTTCCTCATTTCTACCATTGCCTTGGCCCACCTCCTTCCAGATGCTTTTCTTGTCTGATCCTGGAGCTGTCCACAGTCCCAGTTCTGACAGTTTGCCTTCTTCCCACTTTTGCTGCTGGGGTCAGCCTTTGAACCCACACCTCTGGTAGCCAACCTTTGCCCTTCCTCAGAACTGGCAGTGCTGTGAGTGCCCGCTCTGTACGTGTGAAGAGAAACAACCTGGAATGAAGAAATAGCTGAAAAAAATCACACAGTCTTGAATACTGACAGATTCAGCACTACTTGCCTGAGGGCGCCAATCGTGTAAATTCTTCCCACAGCAATGTGACAATCTCTTAGCAACTCTGAGCTCCTCTGGTTTCAGTTTAACAGCAACAAGGCAGAAGACCACAGGGGAACTCATTTCATACCATAGAGTGTGTTCACCAAAGCCATCTCCGCTTAGCTGTCTGTCTGAATCAGCATATTCTGATGAAGGGTGATTTGGGCTTCTTTTCAAAATGTCTCAGTGGGAGTGACAAGAGAGATGTGAGGACATGTAGACTTTGGGAATTATCCACATGACCAGATGAGGCTCTGGGCTACACTCTGTCCACAGAGGCCCATGTCATTTGTTGCAACTGCTTCTTCCAGGTCTAGCATCTTGTACATTTCTTCTGAGGAGGGAAAGCTTTGTGTTCATCACCTCTGTGATTCCTTTGCATTTGCATTCTACGCTATTTTCATCTGACACCACAGATTCCGTGGCTGTCGTTCTCTCAGGACTGTGTGGCCAGAACAGATTATATCTGACAAGTTGAAAGCTCCATGGAGCCATCTCCATGAAGGAGGAAAAAAATTCAGACCAAAAATCGAATGCTTATCTTTCTCATAGTAGATGCAGATTCTATTTTATTTAGAGAACAAAAGGAAAGCATTGGACTTGGAAGAGAAGGAAAGATGTAGAATATGTGTATGCATGCTTTTTTTTCTCCATGGCTCTGTCTCAAGTGGCTACACACTTGGTCTTTAGAATGAATGTTTGACTTTCATACTTTTGCATTTTTCAAGTAGTTTTAGAAAATAATTAGCAACAATAGGAATTCTATAGTGTTGAAGCCAGATCTTCTCAGTGGATGGGCCACTGCATGGGAGTAAGTCAGGCACTTTCTGAAGCTGTGTAACTTTTTCAGGCAACTGAGGGACCATTTAGTAAATTAGTCCTTGGAATGGTACCCACAGAAATTGTTGGCTAGGGTGAAATGTACCAAAATTGCTCCCTGGTGACCCGAAAGAGCTGTCGAGTGCTTAAAGGATTCTTAGAGAGTTTCCTGAGTGAAAAATGAATATAGGTCCCCAAATATCAATTCTACACTATGTATTGTTTAGGGAGAAGAGGGAGGCAGGTTTCTTGGTTATACAAGGGGGCTTCTGATCCTGGAGCATTGCAACAGTGATGATGATTCTAATGATGGGATTCTGAGAAGTGTTTCCTACTACGAAGCCCAGTGAGGAATAATTGGAATCATCTATGCAGTCAGTCAAATGGAGACCTGGTCAGCAAAAGCTGAACTGGAGTCTTGGTGGGGTGAGATACACACCAATATAAGAATTATCTCTTTATTAAAGATAATCTCTATAAATCACCATTTGGAGTAGTAAGGGGAGAATTTTAATATTTAGGTGGGTACAAAGGTAACTGGAAAGTCACAAGCAAGCTATGATAGTCATCTTTTTCATCTCCTCTGTTTGTTGCAGAAATTAAGTATCTCTCTGGACAAGAGACTGCTAGATACCTACTCAATATCCATTATCTCCCTCCTCCCCGCTTTTTTGGTGTGGGATTCTGATGATATTAAAGCAGCATCATGCTTAGCTAAAAAATGCTAGATTTCCCAGTCTAAGAAGATGGGAGGGTATATGACTAAATTCTAGCCAGTGATATGTAAGGAGAAATTATTAGATGGGTCTTCCAGTAAAGCTCCTTAAAAAGGGGCAAAGGCTCATCCTATACTCTCCCTTTTGTTCCTTGTCTTTTCCTTTCTTCCTACCTGGAATGAGGAAATGCTGGCTGGAGTTCCAGTAGCCACTTTGTGAATATGAGGTAGCTTTGAGGAAGTCAGAGAAAATAGATGGAGAAGAGAGATAGATCTATGCTTAGGTTGTATGGCCACCATATCACACCTGATTTGTTTAAGCTCTGCTTTTCATGTCTCTGCTACTCACAGTTGAACACATTTTCGAACTGATACTATATGCAAGGCTGGAATCCCACATCTTCTACTCTTAAATAGAAGTTATTCTGTTCACACAACAGGAACATCAATAGGGAATAAGATTCTAAAACCCAGCCAGCCCATCCATATGGATGGGTACCATATGGCCTTTTCTTGCTGCCAAGGCCAGTCTAACTAACAGACACAGGGAAGAATGGCAAGTGCAAATTCAATAATGACATTCTAAAATGCATGCAATGGAGACAACCCGAATAACCTTGAGATTCCATAGAGGTATTGATTCTGAAGTATTGAAAAGCAAAAGACTTTGTAGTGCAGACCAACAATATTTTATGAAGTCTATAGAGCAACTCTCTCACTTTAAAACCTCCATATTGGTCAGCTACCTTAATTATTATCTGCATTATTTCATCAAATCTACTATGTAGTAGGTCACTTTGGTTAAATTATGTCCATTTTTATTTTTAAAATATGTTGGCTTTATATGTACATACTCGGAGATACACAAGAGCTACACTTTCTCCATATCTTGTTTCCCAAATGATACACAACCCCCAGCCCTGCCCCAGAGTGTATGCCTGTCTTTTGCGTCCATATTCTGTTTCCAGAAACCCCTACAATGCATAATAACAGCCTCCATTCATTGGCTATACAAGCTATTGAACTCTATGAGTTAGGTATTGTTATTTTCGCTTCACAGAGGAAGAAACTGGAGT
>NW_011888897.1:5788456-5788797 GCF_000151845.1 Pteropus vampyrus | reverse complement strand
TGCCCCAGAGTGTATGCCTGTCTTTTGCGTCCATATTCTGTTTCCAGAAACCCCTACAATGCATAATAACAGCCTCCATTCATTGGCTATACAAGGTATTGAACTCTATGAGTTAGGTATTTTTATTCTCACTTCACAGAGGAAGAAACTGGAGTTCAGAGAGCTTCTGAAAGTTAGCGAAGATTATACAGGATAAAGGTGGGGTTCAGATCCAGATCTGTGTAAACAAAATGCATTATTTAAACTACTTTTTATTCATTCAACAAATGAATAAAATACAGCACTGTGCACTAGTATTATTCAAGGCCTTGGGGATAAAAAAGTGAGGAAAATTGCAAAAA
>NW_011888897.1:5787928-5788369 GCF_000151845.1 Pteropus vampyrus | reverse complement strand
CTTTCTTTCTTTCTTTCTTCTTTCTTTCTTTCTTTCTTTCTTTTCTAATTCTAGTGAGAATTAAAACAATAAACATGATTTCTTTCTTTCTTTTCTAATTCTAGCGAGAATTAAAACAATAAACATGATTTGTAAGTAAATTATTCAAGTGAGTTCTAGATGATAAGTAAGAAGGTGATGAAGCAAAGTAAAAGAGAGCAGGCAAATATTAGGGACAAATGGGGGACAAGGAAGGCCTCCCTGATGAGGTGGTACTTGAGCAAAAATGTGAAGGTGGGAATGGTATGAACCATGCAGATATCTGTTCAGAAGAGAACTTTCAAATTTGGAGGAGCAGCTGGTACCTAGACCCTGGAGTGGGAACATGCTTGGCTTACTTGAAAAACAGTGAGGAAGTTGGAGTGGAGTGAAGGGGTATACCAGTTGGAAATAAGGTCTGAG
>NW_011888897.1:5767407-5786908 GCF_000151845.1 Pteropus vampyrus | reverse complement strand
GTATACCAGTTGGAAATAAGGTCTGAGTGGGAGTGGAAGCCCAGATCATAGGATTGTACAGACCATTGTGAAGACTTTGGTTCTTGAGGGAAATAGGGGACCATTTGAGCTGAGAAGTGATGTGATCTGACATATTTTAAAGGATCACTCCAGCAGTTGTGTTGAGAAGAACAGACCGAAGAGGTACAGATTCAGGGAGTCCAGTTAGGAGGCTTCTCACAATGCTCTCCTACTTTACAGCTGGCTAGAGAATACTGTCAGAAGAC
Source organism: Pteropus vampyrus (assembly GCF_000151845.1). Lineage (NCBI taxonomy): Eukaryota > Metazoa > Chordata > Mammalia > Chiroptera > Pteropodidae > Pteropus > Pteropus vampyrus. Next base: position 5,786,642 of record NW_011888897.1, on the reverse strand, counting down.
AGACTTCTGCCCTTCTCATCTTTCTCATCTGTTTTGATCAAAGAAGCTAAGTAACAAGAAGGTGAGGGTGGTAGGAAACAATGACCTCAGAGCTGGCAAGTGGCTGGGGGTGGGGACGCTCAGCTGTCTCTGCCATCCTTCTCTTCCCTCCTGGGGGGAATGTGCAGGCAAAGACAGGCACTGTCAGGGTGGACATCTTCAGTAGTCCTGTAGGGAAACTTTACTGGGACCAAAGTCCTGAGCATTTATTTATTTATTTATTTATTTTTCATTAATTAATTTCATTAATTCAACAAATATTTGTGCAGGCATTGTGTAGCTTAGTGGGGGAAATAGGCAACAATCATTACGCATCACAGATATGCAAATTATATAATGTATTAGCTTGTCACAAGAGTTATAGAAAAATGTAGGATAAAGTGAATGGGAGTTCCAGGGTGAGGGTGGGGGATGGTACAGGGTGGGGGGGCAGGTTCCAGTATTAATGGGGTGGTGAGTAGGTCTCATTGAGAGGGTATTTTGGTTTGGTGGCCAAAAGGCCTTTATAATTCCATGACATTATTAAATAGATAGATCATACTGTCTCTTTTCTTTTTATCCCATACCTCCCCCTGTAAGGAAGATAAGTCAGCCGACATCAGTATCTTCTCTCCGAAAGAGCTAGGAGGGCTGCTAATGCTCAGCTCTTATGTTCTTTACTATCAGCAGCTCAAATCAGATGACTCTGACCTTTGCAGGGAAATCAAGATTGGCTCCTTCTCACAAAATGTGAGCAATCCCTGTTCCGGCCAGATTGGTGTTCTGGGAAAACCATCACCTTTTCTCATTTATACATATTGTTTCAGTGTCATTAAAGGGATTTCTGAGAATGGGTTCCCATTGGCTGGGTCTGTACGATAGGACGGTAGAATATGATGTGGGTAATTCAAACATTCACTGATTAACTTGTCCTCTCTGTTCATGAATTTCCTCTCTCTGTTCGTAAATTCCCGATAATGGAGTAATTGATCACATTGTCAAACAGTGCTTTAAATGTGGTCTTAAGATGATGGAGAAAAAGGAAATCTGCAATGCTATGGTTGAATCAACTGTGAATCTGCAATGTTATGGTTGAAATTGTCATTACTGCCTAATTAATCATTTTCTGTGTGAATAAAGTGATTTATTAATTTTGAACAGATGTTGTGACTAAAGCATTAACTCTAGATAATATTTACAATGACATCTTAATGCAAACATTATCTGGGAAGGTCTAATTTAGAACTTTTCTAAATGTATTTCATGGAACAACAGTCCCACTTGATGTCTACAAAAAAATAAAAAGAGACTCCATGGCCAAGTAAGTTTGGAAAGTGCTGCATGCTACAGTTCTTTTTTGGAGGTTGTTGATGTATATTGGTCTTTGAATAGCCTTGAGAACTTTTCAATAAGTAAACTTATTTTGTTTCACTCAGTGTTTCCCAAACTTATTTGATTATGAAATTATTTGTCACAAAGCCATCAATTAAATCCTATAGAACTATCAACTTACAGGATGTACTCGAGAAAAAGCTGATGTGGTTGATATTAAATTTCTTAGAAGAATGAATAGAATTGCTTATTAACAGGATTCAAACAATGTTTATTGAATGAATGAGCTTGAGGTAAACTACACATTTGAACTTCTTTTAATTCCTGATCTTTTTTGTGATTACAATAATAAAAGTTTCTATATAATCTTCTGACTCTGAACATTGGGAAGCCTTTTTGGGTGCATGTTGATTTAATTTTGAATTTGGTATGTAGTAATAAAATAGACAGGGTCTTAGTGGTCACCAAATTGAAAAAGCTTCTTATGGCAAAGCATTATTGACATTTAAACATGAAAGCTATGGCTTCATGGGGCTCTTAATTTATGACCTTGCTCTAATAATCATATCAAGTAACTGCTGTGGTAAAATTTACTTCCTTGGATAAAAAAAAAAAAAACGATCGGCCTCAAAATTGACAATTTGTTCTAGAATTTGAGGTTTCTTAATATTATCCACAACACTAAAACATTTTGACTTAAAATGAATACTCTCAGCTTTTTAAAACCTCCAAAGATTTCTGAAGTACAAATCATAAAGGTACTAGTTGAGGTGGCATTCGATTTTGACAGTGTTAAATTGTCAAAATTAGTTTAAACTGCACTTTTTAAGCCTCTACTTCTTAAGCACATTCTCCATCCCTTTTAAAAATATGAAATTTAAATGTAAGCTTCTTTGGTGAAGTGCCTTTAGAAGACGTCTCTGAAAAATTCTTTTTATAATGATCATGTCCTTTAAAGTTCTCCGTTACCTTGGACATTCTATTTCCTCTCATTCCTTGTTGAGTAGAAAGTCAGAGGACAATTTAATTTTTGTAATCTTAAGACAAATTTTTCTTCTTAAAAATAATTAAAAAATTTCAAATACAGTTGACATACAACATTTTATTAGTTTCAGGTATACAACATAGTGATTAGATATTTATATACCTTATAAAGTGATCACTCTGATAAATCTAATACCCATCTGACACCATACATAGTTATTATAATATTGACTATATCCTATGCTCTCCTTTATATCCCCATGACTATTTTGTAATGACCAATTTGTAAATCTTAATCCTTTCCTCCTCTTCACCCATGCCCCAGCTTTCCTCCCATCTGGCTACCATCAAAATGCTCTCTGTATCTGTGAATTTGTTTCTGTTTTTTGTTTGTTTGTTTGTTTGTTTCATTTTTTGTTTGTTTCATTTTTTCTGTTTCATTTTTGTTTTTGTTTTGTTTTTTCGTTTTTTTGTTTTTGTTTTGTTTTTGTTTTTTGTTTGTTTCATTTTTGTTTGTTTTCATTTGTTTCTGTTTCACTTTTTTTTTTTTAGATTCCATATATAATTGAAATCATATGGTACTTATATTTCTCTGGCTGACATATTTCACTCAGCACAATACTCTCTAGGTCCATCCATGTTGTTACAGATGTCAAGATTTCATTATTTTTATAGTTGACTAATGTTCCTTTGCATATATGTACTGCTTCTTGTTTATCTATTCATCTATTGATGGACACTTAGGTTGCTTCTATATATTGGTTATTGTAAATAAGCTGCAATGAACATATGGATGCATACGTCATTTTGAATTCATGTTTTGGGTTTCTTCTGATAAATACCAGAAGTGGGATTACAGGTCCTTCTTCGTCTCATGTTATAGCCTTTGTTTTAAAGTCTATTTTGTCTGGTAGAAGTATTGCTACCCCAGGTTTTTTTTGTTTCCATTTTTATGAAATATCTTTTTTCATTCCTTCACTTTCAGTCTGTGTGTGTCTTTCAATCTGAAGTGAGTCTCTGATAGGCAGCATATGTAAGGGTGATGTTTTCTTATCCATTTAGCCACCCTATGTCTTTTGATTGGAGCATTTGATCTATTTAGAGTTAAAGTAATGTTGATAAATATGTAGTTATTGCTGTTTTATTTTTATCTTTTTTTTCTTCTTTTACTTAAAGAAGTCTCCCTCATATTTCTTATAATAATGGCTTCATGATCATGAACTCTTTTAGCTTTTTCTGTCTGGAAAGCTCTTTATCTGTCCTTCGATTCTCATTTATAGGTAGAGTAATCTTGGTTGTAGGGCCTTTCCATCACTGTGAATATTTCATGCTATTCCCTTCTGTGTGCAAAGTTTCTGTTGAGAAATCAGCTGACAGTCTTATGAGAGCTCCCTTGTAGGTAACTAATTGCTGTTCTCTGGTTGCCTTTTAGATTCTTTTTGTCTTTAACCTTTGGCATTTTAATTATGATGTCTCTGTGTGGGCCTGTTTGGGTTCATCTTGTTTGGGATCTCTGCACTTTCTGGGCTTGTAGGTCAATTTTCTTGGACAGGTTAGGAAGTTTTCTGTCATTATTTCTTCAAATAGGTTTTCAATTCTTTGCTCTCTCTCTTCTCTTTCCGGTACTCCTATGAATTCATGTTTTGGGTTTCTTCTGATAAATACCAGAAGTGGGATTACGGGTCCTTCTTCGTCTCATGTTATAGCCTTTGTTTTAAAGTCTATTTTGTCTGGTAGAAGTATTGCTACCCCAGGTTTTTTTTGTTTCCATTTTTATGAAATATCTTTTTTCATTCCTTCACTTTCAGTCTGTGTGTGTCTTTCAATCTGAAGTGAGTCTCTGGTAGGCAGCATATGTAAGGGTGTTGTTTTCTTATCCATTTAGCCACCCTATGTCTTTTGATTGGAGCATTTGATCTATTTACATTTAAAGTAATGTTGATAAATATGTAGTTATTGCTGTTTTATTTTTATCTTTTTTTTCTTCTTTTACTTAAAGAAGTCTCTCTCATATTTCTTATAATACTGGCTTGATGATCATGAACTCTTTTAGCTTTTCTGTCTGGAAAGCTCTTTATCTGTCCTTCGATTCTCAATTATAGGTAGAGTAATCTTGGTTGTAGGGCCTTTCCATCACTGTGAATATTTCATGCTAATCCCTTCTGTGTGCAAAGTTTCTGTTGAGAAATCAGCTGACAGTCTTATGAGAGCTCCCTTGTAGGTAACTAATTGCTGTTCTCTGGTTGCCTTTTAGATTCTTTTTGTCTTTAACCTTTGGCATTTTAATTATGATGTTTCTGCGCGGGCCTGTTCGGGTTCATCTTGTTTGGGATCTCTGCACTTTCTGGGCTTGTAGGTCGATTTTCTTGGACAGGTTAGGAAGTTTTCTGTCATTATTTCTTCAAATAGGTTTTCAATTCTTTGCTCTCTCTCTTCTCTTTCTGGTACTCCTATGATGTGACTGGTGGTATGCTCGACATTGACCCAGAGGCCCCTTAAACTATCCTCACTTTTTCAATTGTTTTTTCTTGTTGCTGTTCTGATTGAGTGTTTTCTGCTACCTTATCTTCCAAATCATCTCTGTTTTATGCAATCTACTCCTAATTCCCTCTAATGTATTCTTTGTTTCTATCTGGTTTCTTTTTTATGTTTTCTATCTCTATTTTAATGTTTCCTATCTCTTTGTTGAAGTTCTCACTGAGATCATTGAGCATCTTTATAACCAGTGTTTCAAACTCTGCATCTGGTAGATTGCTTGCCTCCATTTTGTTTAGTTCTTTTTTTGGAGCTTTGTTCTGTTCTTTCATTTGGGACATGTTTCTTTGTCTCCCCATTTTGGTTCCCTCCATGTCTTTGTTTATATGTATAGATAGAGTAGCTATGTCTCCCGGTCTTAGTAGAGTGGCCTTATATATTAGGTGTCCTGTAGGGCCCCTTGGAGCAATCTCCCTGGTCACCTGAGCCAAGTGCTCCAGATGTGTACTTTGTGTGGGTTGTGTGTGTTTTCCTGTTATAGTTGAGCCTAGATTGCTTTTTTAATATCAATTGGAGGGATTGACTCTCAGGCTGATTGGTTGTGAGGACTAGCCATGACTTACAGAGGAGGAGCTATTGTGTAGGGGCTGACCCTGTGGAGCAGGATTCGCTTTAGCGGGGCTCTGGTGTCTGCCCAGTCTTCCCTTTGGGTGTATTTTTTTTGTTAGTTCTGGGGCCTCTTGGGAGGATATCTGTTGCAGGCCAAGGTAGCTGCTGTCTTTGCCCTGCCCGGGGCCACTTGGTATGAGCTACAAAGTGATTTGCAGATGGTTGCCACTTGTGCTGGGTTTGGGGATGCCTGGGGGAATCTAAGATGTGCACGGAGGCCAACTGCCACTAATGCTGGGCTTGGGACTGCTTAGCAAGATGTATGGGGAATGCAGAGGCCAGATGCTGCTTGTTTGGGGTTTGTGAATCTTTGTGAGATTTTAGGAAATTTTGCAGTATGAGTCAAGATAGGCTATTTGTATGGAAAAGCCACTGGAAGATGCTTGGGTGGATCTGCAAGTTAGGTGGGGCAGGGTCTCAGGAAATCACCAAGGCAGGGCTAACAGTGATAGCCAGCTTGATGGAGACTCAGCTATTGTGCCTGTGCCTGAACCTACATGTGCAAGCTGGGTTGGAGGAGGGCTCAATGAAGAAATAAAGCTCTCTGCCAGCACTTTTGTCTGGGAGACAGCTGCCCCTCCATGCCTCGCCCTGAAGCCAGATAATTCAGTTCCTCCTTATATCCTTGGCAACTTTGAAGCTGCTACCCCAGGGCTGGAACTCAGAGCAAGTGAGTCCATCAGTGCGTAAGTCCATGCACCAGCCCTTTAAAGAGTACACCTTGGTCTCCAGCTGCCCTAAGTCTCACTCAGCCACAATCTCTGTTGGTTTTTATAGCCAGAAGTTGTGGAGATTCCTCTTCTAGGTAGTGGAACCCTGGGCTGGGGAGCCTGGTGTGGGCTGAGACGCCTTGCTCCTCAGGGGGACCTCCACAGTTGAGATAACTCTTCTGATTTTTAACGGTCACACATGGGTATGGGACCAGCCCAATTCTCCATGTCTTTGCCCCTCCTACCAGTCTTGATATGGCTTCTTCTGTGTGTCCTTAGTTATAGGACTTCTCTTCAGCTAGACTTCAGGTGATTCTCAATGATGGTTGTTCTGTAGTTTAGGTGTAATTTTGATGTGGTTGTGAGAAGAGGTGAGCACAGCATTTACCTGCTCTGCCATCTTGACCGGGAGCTCAAGACAAATTTGTTTTTCATGTGAGAATAACATTTTTCATTCTTTGTCACACTGTTTTGTGTTTCAAGTTGATAAGTTTAATTTATCTAGGATTTATTTTTCTTAATTTATCTAGAATTTTTCTCTTTAATGAGGAAATGAGACAAATTTTGCCTTGGGAAACACATAATTTATTGAAGCGATTCCCCGCCTTCTCATTTTCATGAAAAGTATTGGCATGGTCACTGTGCTGTATTGTATGATCGTATACCTTGTGTCTGAGTTTTGCTCCTTGTGGTGTCTCTTCCTATGGGAGGATTATACATTTTCTTTCTTGCTGAGGTCAAGCTTGGTCATGTTCCTTGCTCTGGCCAATAAAATAAGAGCAGAGGTGATGTGTGGCCGTTCCAACAGAAGCTTGTAGAACCATCTCATGGTTTGCCGTATTTTTTTCTCCCTGCTATGGAGATCAGTGTTGTTCCAGATAGAGACTGTTCTGTCATTCTAGATTCTAGAGCAAAGTTGACGTGGAGCAGGTCCATGGCCAACCAGCAATGGATATGTAGCATGAGGAAGAAAGAAATCTTTGTTTTTGTTAAGATTTTGGAATTGTTTGTCATTGCTCATAACCCATTAAATTTTGATTAATACAAACAACTTCTTCATTGGATTCTTTCCAGTTTTCTAAAAAGAAAAATACTTGATATAAGAGCAGAGAATTCAGCCAAACCATTATCTATCACTTAGTCAATATTAAAGAAATGGAAAAAAAATTGTCAGTAAGTTGATATGAAGCTAAATTCCAAATTTGACAATATAAACTCTAGAATCTCTGACTACTGTAATGTAGCTAATAACTGCTATTTAGTTTTAAGTAATGAAGCAAATAAAAATATAGACCCCACTGCAATGCTGCTGTTTAATGGACCAATTACAATGATTCTTGAATGTGAGCACAATGTTTAATCTAAACATTTTCTATTCAGACCTTAATAACTCTCTTTGCGAGTTGTAATTTAGTTTCTCAAAAACACCAAATAAAAAGACAAATTAAGTTTTTAGTAACTTGTGTTCAAGTAAAAATGATTCTTTGAGGCAACAGTGGCTAGTTAGTGCAGTAAATTCCCAGAATATTATTTTACACCAGGTGAGGGTAGACTCTGCAGGTAACTTTATAAGTCAATTTCTTAGTGACAGGTCAGTGTGCTGATTCTGGTAATTATATAACTCATGAATTATAATTAACAATGATTATTTAAAAATTTTTCCCCCCCAAAAGGTAAAATAGTTATTTGAGAAAACAATTATAGTTGAATATAAAATAATGCTATTTTTGAAGGCTTTTAGACTTTCAATTCTTAGGAGAAATATATAATTTATTTTTAATCTGTAAAGTGTTTATTATGAATTACAACACAGCTGACTAATCAAGTATGAGATGTTTATTTATGATTACTGAAAATAAGCAAAGCAATAAAAATATTTAAGTCTCTCAATTTAGTTTGATATGACCCTGAGCTTTAGCCTGATATAAAACCATGAAAGGACATTTAAATTGAAAACTAAAGATTTTTATTAACTTGGACTGAAAAAACTTTGATTATAGTCTTTCCCTGACCAGTAACTAGAAACCTTAGGGACTCCAGAGCTGTAACACGTTAAGAGTGTGCTGCTGTTCCTGTGACAGTGACTGGAGAGTGTAAAACAAGGGTAGGTCCAGAAGGACTTTGTGTTCTGTATAGCCTGAAAGTCAGTGAGATTAAAAATAAAGAAATATGGCACCTCCATATTAATGGTTTAATTATCAGTATTAGAAGAAACCAAGTAGCCTGGCTTGAGTTTAGGAGAGAGGTGAAACAGAATTTAGTCCCACATCTGCTTAAGTGTTTGAAAGTAAAGAATTATTCCTAAGGTTGTGTATAGCTAAATCTCATTGCTAACCTGATCAAAGGGCAAGGGAAGGAGATCGAGGACTAGTGAGATTAATACTTAGTCCCTTGAGGGCTAGTGTCAGGAACATGGAGAAGATAAATAATTTTTTAAATGAAAAGGGTACATTACCAGAACAGGGATGGAGAGTGGGGATAGTATCACCATGGGGTTACATGTATGTGCAGAGTCTCTAGAGGTAGATTGCCTGGCTTCCAGGCCTGCTGTGTCATTCATAGAGAGCGGTGGTAGTGACAAGCTGCCTAACGTCTCTATGCATCATTCTCTTCATCTGTAAAATGGGAAATTTGAGTTGGCATAGGAAGCAGACAGTCTTCACCAGTGTGCTGTGTTGCTCTATAGGATTCTATGATGTTCTTATGGGAAATCATTGCTGAAAATTGGATTTTAAGTTATGAGGTTCTTGAGAATGACTCTTACATATAATTGAAATCTCTTTTATGCATGTGTGAATTTTTCTTTGGGGAATAGGAGCCATAGTTTCCTTTGGATTTTAAAAATTATTCAAAATCCCCTGAAGGTAAATAACTACTGCCCTAAAATTTCTACAAGCGGATAGGGAAGTCTTGATTTGTGTACTGTAGAATGGAGTATAAAACGTGTTGGAGTTGAAGATGTTTTTCAATTAAACAAGGTAAGTACTAGAGAACATTGGAGCAAGTATCAGAACAGGTTGAGGGCAGAGGTGTGTTTCCATCCCAACCAGAGATTTCCCAAAAAAGTTTAGAAATACACACCCAAAGGACTTCTATTGAGACCATATGTGAATTAATCTTTAGGAACTTCCCGATTTGTAGGGAAGGTTTGATTAGAGCGGTGATCCTCCTAATTCTATGGAGATTTAGGAGATAGACCAAAGAGAGAACTACTGGCTTTTAATTTCTACTTCGATTTTGCTGTACCTACATGTCTATGGTCAAAATATTTAAATATCTATTCCTGTGTGTCCTCTATTGGGGCATCTGGTTCTCAACGACCTCTTAACTTCATTGTGTTACAAAAACTTGTGGTTTAATTCACAAGTAAGATGGTTACTTAGGTTAATCATGGTCTTCTAGAATTTGCTATTTGTGTTTTCTTTATTCTTTGAGAGGCTCTTAATGATGTCAGTATTTTTCACTCAAACTTGAAATATCAGCTGAGATTTAGAGATTACTTAGAAAAGAGTGATAAAGTACATTGGGCTTTTTGGCTGGATCAGAGGCATCCTCATGCAGTGCAAACATGTGTTCAAAGTGGCAGAATCAGCGGTCCTTGCCAAGATAGTTTCATCTTAGTCTCCTTAGCCAGGTATGTTGTTCTCTGGTTCCTGGCATAGACTGGGCAGCTGTCAGAATGGGCCCCTTATAGTCCTCTGCCCAATGCATGCCTATCTGCTTTTCTTATACTATATTATTTCATTTCTTGAGATGGCTCTTCATATTTGTCTCCAAATTCTACCCCTCTCTAAAGTCTTTCCTTACAAAGCTTTCACTGACTAATCTAGTCTCGAATAAGTCTCTCTTTTCATCATGCGTATAATACTTTCTTTGTTTCATTATGTCTTCCTCTTTGAATAAAAATCAGCTCAAGAGTGTATGGTGGTGGAGACTGGCTAACTGTTCATCATATCAAATTACTTCCACTTGTGCATATAGTTAGACCATATTCTTAGCTTGCCTTCCCTTGCAGTTAGATGTGGACTAAGTTTTAGCCAAAGGAATACAGGCTGCAGTGATGAATACTACTTCCAGGTCTGATGTATTAAAACATTCTATGCATGGTCTTCTATGCTCTTTTTTGCATATGCTGGCTGAATGCAGAGTATCGTGAGATTCTGGAAAGAGGTGGATTTGTAATATGGAAGAAACCTAAGTCTCTGAAATATTATATAGAAGTATTCCATCAACCAGAAATAACCACATTGTACTCTTAGATGATAAGCAACCAACTTACCAACTTATCATGTATTAAGCTACTGGGATCTTGGGGTTTATCTGTTTTAGCAGCTAGTATTATGCTAACAAATACAGGGGTAAATCATATTGTATTTCTTTGTTCCTATCACAGTACTTAGAATAACATGTAGAGAGGTTCAATCAATACTGGCTGCCTCATAAAATATTGACTATTGCTTTCCATAGCAAGGAGAGGAAGGATGCCCTCTCTGTTCAGGTCTAAAAGGATGGGAAATAGGAAAAAGAAGAGAGATCTTAGCAGTGGATGGCCCAGTCTGTAGGTACATAGGGTGGATAAAACACATAGGTTTGGTTTTCTCCCTTGATCAATGGCATCAAATAAACAAACAGTATTGCTATTGATTATTATATTAAGTAAATATCAAGAAAGGTATTGGTATTGATTATTACATTAGATAGATGTGCAGAGTGGTGGCTTTATCGATTTTTATATTCAACAAATATGGGAATGGACAAAAGTCATATTCTAGCCAACCAATCTTAAACTGACTTAAAATTTTAAACATGATTCTGGGACAAGGAGTTATTTTATGATGAATAATTTAGAAAATTGGAGAACTTTCCTCATCAAACTTCCATTAAAAATAAAAGCGATTAGGGACACATATGCATCTGACTATAAACAAGATGTAGAGATGGCAGCATTGTTGTCGCAATCAAGACCCCTGGGATCTATCAAATACCAAATGTTGAACAGAGCCTTTTTAAGAAGTGGAACCAATTAAAGAAATCAAACTGAAAGATGGAACACTACTGCAAAGGGCAGGAAAATTTTAATTATGTGCAAAATGTAAGCAAGGTATCTATAGTTGGAGGTTATCTATAATTTTGTACTTTTGTGATTGAGAAATGGAAGTTAGGTATGGTGGTGGAAGCAATCCCTCAGCTGTACATGTAATCATTAAAGGAGAAAAAATCAAAAGCTATCATTTAGTTTTTGACTGTAAGACAGGATGATATGGTTGTTATTTAAGCTTGTCTTTTTGAAAAATTCAAGGGAGAGCAAAATGATTGGTTTTCCCTAATATATTCTTCAGTATTAGATTGAAAGAACCTAGAAAAAAAGTGAGGGAAAGATAAAAAAAGGGATAGTAGCATTAGTGATAAGGATGAAGGAATAGTTAGAGAAGAGGCCGGGCCATGGGGAAGTAGAATCCCCATGTACAGGCTGAGAAGAATCCGAGGAATGTGTCCTGCAGAGGAGGAGACTCAAAGGAAAGACAATTCCTTGGCAATAGTTGAAGACCATTGAGGCTTAAATATCTATAGCTAGTGAGGCATGTATTTATTAAATTACACTGTGATTTTGGGAGAAGTAATCTATTTCTTCTACAGAGCTGTGAGTTCTTTGATTCAGGGACAATGTCCATTTAGTCTTGGGTCCTGTTGTGGGTTTTTCTTGCCCAGCTTTCATTTACTCTGTTTTCTGGGACCTATATTTTGGAATATTATCCTCCTGTCCATTCCAGTCCACTTGGTTCAGGCAAGTTGACTGGATTCCTGATTTCCCAGAGTAGGAAGTAACCCAGGCCTTGTCCGTCCAGTTCCCCTGGTCACAGTGATTGCTCTAGGAACGAGAGTGTGACTAAAGCTATCTAATCAATTTCAGGACATTAGCTGGAACTGTTGAGAAGAGAGAATCTCTTTTTCTGCGGGCCTTGAGTTGGGAGGAGCTTCCTTTCATAAACTGAAGATAAACAAAAAAGTGAATTGGGATTTGGGGTTGGAAATTGAGTGAGGGATGAATGAAAGAGAGAGAAAAAGGAGCGGGGAGAGGATGAGAAAGAGAGTGGGAGAGAGAGAGGGAGAGAGGGAGAGAGGGAGAAGGGTAGAGGGGTAGAGAGAGAAAGAAAGAGAGAGAGCGAGCACTCACTTATTGTTTTAGCACTTGGATTAGCCTATACTCGAAGGCAAACCCCTGAACTTTTCAGTTGTGGAAATCAAGAAATCTCTTCTTTTGCTGAAACCATTTTGAGATTTTTGAGTTGACCTTTTTGTTTCTAGCAACGAAGAGCACCCTAACTAATGTAGATTCCCTCTACCTAGCATAGTCCGAGAATAGTATACTAACTCAATACTTGTTGACTGAGTGCAAGAATATATGAATAGCTCTCACCTGCCAAGTCTCATGCTTGATCCAGGATGAAAACCTGGCAGCTAATTTATGACTGACTGGTTCTACGACCCTATCTGATCTCCCTTCTCCCGTCCCATAGCACCTATGTGCATACTGCTATCATAGCACCTGTTACATTATATTTGAATTGTTTGCCTGTCGTTCTACTACACTGAGATCTTTGAGGCTAGAAATGGACGTTTTCGTCTCTGTATTCCTGGGCCCTGCTGAACAGAGAGAGGCTCAGTGAAAAGAGAGTGAATCGCCTTATTGTCCAGCTGGAGTGAACCAGCCTCGGGTCTCCTTTCTAGCTCAAGCCTTTGCACTTCCTGTTGCTTTGCCTAGAGTATTCTTTTCCCAACTCCATTTGATTGACTCTTGTTATTCAGGTGTCAGCTCAGGTCTTTTTTGACTACTCTCATTTAATGTTCCTTTGTCTGCCAGGGTCTTTGCATTGTCACATTAAATTTTCTTCAGAGCCCTTCCTTACTGCTGTCCATCTTCCATGACAGCAGGGATCTCATCTGAATTGCTCATTACTGTACTCCCAGCATCCAGAATCGTGTCTGGTGCAGAGCACGCTCTCAATAAATGTTGGTAGAATGGATGAACCAGGTACCTATCCCTTTTAGCGAAGAAAATGCCCCTTAGTCAGAATAAGGTGAAAGTGAATCTTAAAAAGATACCTAATGGCTAGGTATAGGGCTAGAGGAGAGAAAGAGCAATCCGGGGGATCATTTTATAAATTATAAACATCTAACCAATGTACTGTATACTCAAAACTAATAAAAAAATACCTAAAGACTTCCTGTGACTAAGAAGAGGGCCTTCAGTACATATTATTTTGCTTCAAATGCAAGAACATTGAAGAAAGGTTAAACTGACAATGTTTTATTAACAATAGATGAGGTCTTCTAACTCTAAAATTCTTGATTATTTTATTGACTATTTTATACATTCGTCTCCTTAAATATTTGGAAGAGTAATATTTAGGAGGAAAATAATGTTTTGGCCACTCTGATAAAGCACTTCCTATGCCTGGGCTGTGGGCAATCCAACCCAAATGAGTAGCAGGTGGTGAATTAATAGTGTGATTTGCATTTTTGAGGGTGTGTGTGCAGAGTTTTGCTTATACTGGTCTAGAGTTCTTTGTGTTAAATTTTGCTCACATTTAAATAAATAAAAACCTAGATGTTAGCCTACTTTTGTCATGGTTGTAGTATAATTTACCATAAAAATCATCATATAATTTCATTTTTCTCTTGGTTTAATGCCACTAAAGGAGCCAACTCTAAGTCTGAGGAAACAAATATACTTTGAGGTATACCTGCATGCAAATAGGCTATGGAGGTAGCTTATCCTTTTACATAATAAATTAGAGAGTTCTCTTTTTTCCGTGTAATAGATCTATAGATTAATACACCAAGATGAGGTATGTGGATACGTGGAATCAATGTAAGCCTGGTTAGAGATGACAAAGCGCTTCACGCTCGAGTGCTTTGCAGCCTAATTCAATAAAACAAAATGAAAGGCAAATGCTTGAGGAGCTGGAGAGGATCTTTATGAAAATATTAAAACCTCTGTACAAAGAAAGTCACACATTCTTCTTCGAATTGCTCCTAACATTGCAATGTAATGAATGGGCCTCTTTCTGGGAGAACGAGCTCTGTGATTTTTAACAAAGCAACCAGAAGGAACCATTTTGGTCTTTAACTGAAAAGTTAAACACACTGAAATAAAACTAGATTTTTTTTTTCCCCCATCAACTTGCAAAACTAAAGTATAATAAAAACTGAAATGGCAACTGCATGCAAAGCTATTTACGGGTCTCGGGCATCTCTGATTCCATCAATTTGTTTCCCACTCTTTGTTGTGATTTTGTGTTTCTCATGGATCTCCAGAGACAGTTTTCGGTTTGAGGAGAGAATATCAATAGCTCGCATGTCCTCTAGGCGGCCGCACTGCAACAATCACAATGTTTCTGCAGATCATATCTTCTATTTCTTTTAACGACTGTGGCGGAACAACAAAAATTATTCATTTTGGGAAACATAAAAATCAACAAAGCAATAATGTCTGAGTAAGGGTATAATTTTGCTCCCCTTTTGTGCCTAAGCTCAAAGGAAAAAAGTAAGAATCAATTGGTGTCATAAATTCATAATTATATCACATACATTTAAAAAACGAAGCCTAGAGCTAAATAAATTGAACAGAACTTGTAAAACGAGGTGGTGCACTGCAGTGAGATAAGTATCAAACTTTCTAACTAGATCTAGATGGTCTGGCATCTGATCTGCATCCCATCAGGTGACAGGTGGGTTACCTCTGGAAGCAGATTCTCTCCCGGAGCCTCCAGATAAGAGGTCAGAGTGACCTATACTTTGATTTCAGCCTGTGAGACCAATAGCAGAAGAACCAGTCGAGTGTACCAGGACTCCTGAACTACAGCACTGAGACAATAAACTTGTGTTGTTAAATATCACTATATTTGTGGTAAGTGGTTCCGGCAGCCAATAGAAAACAAATATAGAAGTTAATTTACTAGCTCCAAAAGATCAGATTTTGGAAATCCGTCACAAAGTTGAAATAGTCTGGGTCTACAACAGATATTGAAAATCCCATAGAGGAAGCCACTGACAAGTTGCCCAGGTTGGATTCTCTGGAATAGTGACTGCGGGCGGCAGGGGTGGCTGAGCCACTACCCCTAACAAGTCCAGTGCAGGCCAGACCATGGACCCCTGGGAATTTACTTAATTTGTTCTGAATTTGAGGCTGGTTGGAAGTTAGATTGAGCAGGGTCGAGCAGAACATGAGAAGTTGGAGAAATAGCCAAAGCTAGCTTTGAAATCATTTTTTCTCAGAATTATGAAGTATGAAGATATTTTTCCTCAGTCTACAAACTTCTAGAGTTCCCTGTGGGAAATCCAATGCCATTCTGATTCCTAATTCATTGTACATGTTTTCTTTTTCCTCTCTGAAGTTTTTTGAGGGGAAAACCTCAAATCTTCCCTTCGTCCCTGATATTCTGAAATTTTATAATGATATATGTTGGAGTTATTTTTGTCACTCATTGTGCTGGACACTTAATAGTCTCTTTCTTTTTTCTCAGTTCTGGGAAATTATCTTGTATTATTTCTTTGATAATTTTCTCCCCTCCCTTTTCCCTGTTTTCTTTTTTCCCTATTGATAAGATTGCAATCCTAGACTGATTCTACTGTTTTCTTATTTTTTTCTCTTGCATTTATTTATTTATTTTCTAATTTCTTCAACTTTAACTTCTGCTTCTTCTATTTAAAATTTTAAATTTCTGGTGTCATTTTTAAAAAAATTAAGAGATATTTCTCATTATGTGTACATTTCTTTTTTTTTTAAAAAAATAATATTCTGTAGTTGTTTCATAGATGCAATATTTTAAAAAATTTCTCTGAACATAGCTTAGTTTCTTTTGGATTTCTTTTCTGTACATTCATTTTTTTCTTTCTTCAAATTCCATTTTTCCCATTTATTTTGGTTCCTCTTTTTCACATTAGAGACTTTCCTCAAATATATGGTGTTCTTGGCTGTCTGTTCATATGTAATTCTAAGGTTCTAAAAGGCTGAGTGAAAGCTCTGGGTACTTAGTGGGTTGAACTGAGTGGCGATTTGATCAGGCAGGACCTGTAGGCCTTTTCTCTGTGGTTCTTCAAGTTCTCTAAAGATAAATACTTGAATTTACTATTGGAGACGGACATTTGAATGATAGCTTCTGGAAACCATGATTGGGGTTTTGGTCCTCTGTACAGTGGTTAATAATCAGACACTAAAATCATATTGGTTTCAAAGTTCTGCTCTTTCACATGTGAATTATTTGACCTTTTTTATTATCTGTAAAATGAGGACACTAATAGTACCAACATTATAAGATAGTTTTTAAAATTAAGCAAATCAATGCATATAAAGTGTCTGCAGTGTTTGAAACATACAGTGTTCAGTAAGTTACCTATTTTCACTGTCTGCATTACCATCATTATTAACTCAGTAAAATTCTACTGTCGGGCCTCCCTCCTCTCTCCACTTCCCTAGCATGGAGCTTCAATGATTTGGTGTTTCTAGAGTGGAAACCTTTCACCTCTGCCAAAGTGGAGGATGAACAATGCCTTGGCTAGGAAGATTCAGGAAAGGGACCCAGGAGACTTACTGGCTTCTTATCCTTACTTTTAACCAATCTTCTGTATCTTCAATTCCTCAGAACCCTTTCAAGGGTACCTGGTGTCACCAAGTCCCAGAACCTTTTCAAAAGTACCTTTTCACCAAGTCCCAGAACCTTTTCAAAAGTGCCTTTCTGGGGTTTAGAGGCACAAGCGGGTTTTCTCATCATTGGGTTTTCTATCAGAAGCCATTTCATTTCCAGGTTTCTCCACCTGCTAAGTTGATGACTGCCTCTCGTCTACCACTTGTGGCCTCTCGTCTACCTGCCTGTAGTCTCTCATGTACTATGCTTCTCCTTTCTTGTTTTCTTTTGCCTAGGGAGTTTATATCTTTCATGTTTTTTTTATTTTTTCTCTCTCTGATAGTCTAGTGGGTTTGAGGATGGAATCGAAATCCACTATGTATCCAACTGGCCATGTTAACTACAAGGCCACTGACCTCATTTCTTCATCTATGAAGTGAGGGGTTACAGTGGCTAAACTTTAAGACATTTTCCTTCACTAAAAATCTTTGATCCTGTGTATGGTTTAGATTTAATGTAATTCTCAGCGGATCACAGCTAGATTCCCTATCACTTATCTTACTCTCAGAATAGCAGTGATTATTTTTGCTTTTGTTGTTTTGAAATCTCTTTGAGCAAGAGGCCTGCGGTGTAGCAAATTATATCTTGTGTACAAATTAGAGTAAACTGAAAAACACAGGTGACTTTTGTTCCCTTTTGCATCACAAAGACCTTTTCAATACACCTGATTGATTATAAAAAGAACTCCACAAGCAGATGTGAGCTACTGGGACTCTGCTGATGGTAATTTGGGTGCTGTAATCTTTATCAAGCTGTGCTATTTGGCAAGCAAGTAGGATGCTTTTAAACTTTTTACTCTTAAAAAAAAAAAAGAAACATCCTAAAAGAAAATGATACAAAAATTTAAATTAGAGAGAAGTTTCCTTTCCCTTTCTATGGAGAATCACAGAGAATGTCCTGATAAGTCAATAAAAGTTGTTTTGTTTAAGACAGTTAGGTCAGATTTTTGTCCCTTGCATCTGGAACAGTCTTTGATTTATCAAGGGCAGTGGAGAAGGAGAAGCATGTGTACTCTCTCTCTTTGGATTGCCACTACATGGCCTGACACTTTGTATTTATAACTTGAGTGTCTGCTGCTGTTTGCTGTGGTCATTAGTGTTAGTGGTTAACTCTTGTGTGTTCTATTTTGGTATCCAGGAGAGAAACTTCGGCAAGATAATGAATATTTCTAAGAGGGTGAATTATATAGTGTTTGAAATAAATAACAGCTTTTTAGAGTTTGGTGTAATCCATTGCATGTGTTTTTTTGTTTGTTTCAGTGTCATGGCATAGGGGATGGAAATACATTCCTCTGAAAGTTTTCAATTAGAACAGGAGTCCTATATAATCCAAGTAAGAGAGACGTTGACAATTTTTATCTCTAATCCAACCAATTAATTTGTACACAAAATACAATTAAAGTTTTGTAGAAAAACAGATTAATGCATCAATATTGATAATTTGGGGTTAACCAGTGACTCAGTCTTTAAAACATTCCTTTTATTTGAAATGAGTCCCCTATTCAAAATAATTCTCATTACATTCAGAGTGGCATTTAAATGATAGTAATTATAGTATATACTAGTGTTTGACTATCTAGCAGAAGCTCCTTTTTTTTTTTTTTTGTCCTTGCTAACACAACATTAATTTGGTTCAGGCAAGGAGTAGCATATTCTTTAGGGACTTCGGATTCTTCTGGGTTCACTGTCCCAACTTCAAGATCTGAATTCTTATTAGTCTTAGGCAGCCATGGTTATTCCATCTCCCTCGCCATTGACTGGTTTAGGACTGAGTGCGTAATGTGGTTTTGGCCAGTGAAATGTGAAGTAAGTCTATGAAGTGGCTTCTGGGAAGGTTATCTTTGTTCCCAGTGAAGGATGCAGAGAAGGGCTTTGTCGTGTGCAGATATGATGTTTGGTACGGCTACAGCCATTTTGAAGCTATGAGAAGATGCTCATAATGACCTCGCTGAGACTGGCAGAATAGAAAGTTGAAAAGAACCTGGATATTGATAATGTTTTTAAACTGCTGACTTGATTTGCCCTGGTACAACCTCATCTTTGAACTTTGTATTCTGTGAAATAATAAATTTATCATTTAGGCCATTTTGAGTTTGTTCTTTAGTTACTCATAGCCAAAGTAATTCCAACCAATAAAGTAGTAAAACAGTTTTAATGCTTTAACTCTTTTGACTGAAACTTTTTTCTACACTTCCTCCAATGTGAGAGAAATATAATAAGAAAAATAAACATAAAAATAGATAAAACAAGATTAAAGGATCACCGAATGTTCACTGAATGGGATTTTAATAAATTATTCAAAAAACATTTGTTGATGCTAGATATACTACAGAATAAAACAGACACTCTCCCTACTCTTT
>NW_011888897.1:5764758-5767357 GCF_000151845.1 Pteropus vampyrus | reverse complement strand
TGTGCAGATATGATGTTTGGTACGGCTACAGCCATTTTGAAGCTATGAGAAGATGCTCATAATGACCTCGCTGAGACTGGCAGAATAGAAAGTTGAAAAGAACCTGGATATTGATAATGTTTTTAAACTGCTGACTTGATTTGCCCTGGTACAACCTCATCTTTGAACTTTGTATTCTGTGAAATAATAAATTTATCATTTAGGCCATTTTGAGTTTGTTCTTTAGTTACTCATAGCCAAAGTAATTCCAACCAATAAAGTAGTAAAACAGTTTTAATGCTTTAACTCTTTTGACTGAAACTTTTTTCTACACTTCCTCCAATGTGAGAGAAATATAATAAGAAAAATAAACATAAAAATAGATAAAACAAGATTAAAGGATCACCGAATGTTCACTGAATGGGATTTTAATAAATTATTCAAAAAACATTTGTTGATGCTAGATATACTACAGAATAAAACAGACACTCTCCCTACTCTTTGTGAACTTATAATCTAGTTGGTCTAATCTTATTACACTGAAAGGGATAACTTTTACATCTCTCAGTGTAGGGAAATATTTTTTTGTCACTTAATAAAGGAGGGTAGATCCTATTAGAGGAAAGACTATAAATTTGTGGTTCTTTTTGCTTTTGAACATAGAGCTAGCCCTTTGCTCATTTGAATAACTGAATTTTTGGCTATTCAAGTTTGGGTCAGGAGATGAGTTGGGTATGAAGTTTAGAGAGAATTGAATTTCTGTGCATAACAGAACAAGATAAATTTGGAATTCTTGAATAGTATGTGTGTGCATGTGTGCACACATGTGCACGTGAGTGTGCAACAGAAAGATGTTCAGCAACTGGGTGCTAATTGGAGTAGGGACACCAGTGAGAAATCCCCTGTACCATGGTGGCTAAAAGGACTTTTATGATGAGATGACTAATGTGTAGTTGTATTTGCTGTGTCATGGAGGAATATAACTCTTTGACACTGACCTAGAAAACTTCAGCAAAAGTTTTGCTATTTACTACAGGTTATGTTCCCTTGTTGATTGAGTGAGGAATCAGAAAGATAAAGGAATGATCTGAAGACATGGAGCAGAGAACGAGATTTCAGCAGAGCCAGGGAATGAGAGAGAATTCAGCAGAGGCAGGAAAATATACCCCATTCCCCTATCTTTCTCTTTTCAGGAACTTTGCAGACATCTTCAGGAGGGCTCTGGACTTAACGATGGATATGGGATGGGATTTAACCACTTCAGTTTATATCTTAGAGACATCTGGATTAGAGTCATCCCCTGCTGGTGGCTGCAGGACTCATCACAATAGTAATTATTGCTCCTCGAGGGCAGGTACCACTGTCTGTGTTATCAATGAAGTTCATAGTGGCCCATAAACTAGCCCATAAACAAGTATTCAATTAGTATTTAGTAAATGATTCCTTCCTGATGAAGAAAGACTATCATTAAAATATTCATAGCATTTCCCTTCCTCAGTTTACTTAAAAGAAGCAGCCTGCACTTCCTCTGGCTTCACCCAGGAGCTTGTGTATTGCCAGGTGAGCTCCTGGCCAATCACTTACTGATTGTGGGTGATGAAGAGATCTGGAGAAGTTGGAAGATGCCAGCCAGGTTTATACTGCAATTATCAGAGAACTACCAACAAGAGAAAAGTGTTAGATACAGACACTGGGACGGGAGATGGGAGAAATCTTTGGGAGTTGAGTCTGAGAGATTTTTAGGAGCTTGAAGAGAGAGAAGAGAGTCTTGGGGGGCAGGTACAATGCACACGAAGGTATACGCATGTACGAATAAGATATTTATGTAGATAAAAAGTGATAGAAAAAGCTGGCTTCAATCAGTTTTGCTCTGTGTTATGAGTGGGATCTCTTTGGATAATTTTAAATAGATTTCAATAAAGATATAAATTACTTCTTGGTTATTTCTGGATGTATTTCTCTGAATGAGACCTTAGGCTAAGATTGACCTCTAGATGAGAAAAGGCCAGGCTGTCTTTACGTGCGTTACTACTTTGTGCTTCTCATTTTGATATCCTCCCCAGTGCCCCAAGGATTGGGTGGGGATAGCAAATATTTGTTACACAGAACTGAAATAGCAATAATCTAAGATTGTATGTCATTCAATCTGATAGCTTTTAAATATGGGCAGAATTAGGACTAAGGCCTAAAATGAGATGCATTCTTAGATTTTGTTCTTTTCTTTAGTAGATTTAAAGAATTGGTTTTAGAAAATGTACTGTGAGGGAAGGACATTCCATTTCGAGACTATTCCAGAAATATGCATAGAGGTCTTTTAGACTGACCTTATTTTCCATTTGAGTTAATCTGTAGGAAGCAAGTCACTCCCGCTTACCAACCGAATCTCTCTAAGGATCTTAAAATATTCAAATTGGATTACTTTTCCAAAACTCCGAGACTCACAGCAAAATCATATAAGGCCAGTCTGAGTTACGCATCCCTGCTGGAACTCAGTAAAACCATGGCATTTCTCCTCATTCAGAACACGCCCCCACGTCTCTGTTTCAATTGACTTAACTGGGTTTAAACTAAATAGAATCTTAGATAAGAAGTTTGATTTCTGAGAGGTGATGTTTCATTC
>NW_011888897.1:5732560-5764708 GCF_000151845.1 Pteropus vampyrus | reverse complement strand
ATGGATATGGGATGGGATTTAACCACTTCAGTTTATATCTTAGAGACATCTGGATTAGAGTCATCCCCTGCTGGTGGCTGCAGGACTCATCACAATAGTAATTATTGCTCCTCGAGGGCAGGTACCACTGTCTGTGTTATCAATGAAGTTCATAGTGGCCCATAAACTAGCCCATAAACAAGTATTCAATTAGTATTTAGTAAATGATTCCTTCCTGATGAAGAAAGACTATCATTAAAATATTCATAGCATTTCCCTTCCTCAGTTTGCTTAAAAGAAGCAGCCTGCACTTCCTCTGGCTTCACCCAGGAGCTTGTGTATTGCCAGGTGAGCTCCTGGCCAATCACTTACTGATTGTGGGTGATGAAGAGATCTGGAGAAGTTGGAAGATGCCAGCCAGGTTTATACTGCAATTATCAGAGAACTACCAACAAGAGAAAAGTGTTAGATACAGACACTGGGACGGGAGATGGGAGAAATCTTTGGGAGTTGAGTCTGAGAGATTTTTAGGAGCTTGAAGAGAGAGAAGAGAGTCTTGGGGGGCAGGTACAATGCACACGAAGGTATACGCATGTACGAATAAGATATTTATGTAGATAAAAAGTGATAGAAAAAGCTGGCTTCAATCAGTTTTGCTCTGTGTTATGAGTGGGATCTCTTTGGATAATTTTAAATAGATTTCAATAAAGATATAAATTACTTCTTGGTTATTTCTGGATGTATTTCTCTGAATGAGACCTTAGGCTAAGATTGACCTCTAGATGAGAAAAGGCCAGGCTGTCTTTACGTGCGTTACTACTTTGTGCTTCTCATTTTGATATCCTCCCCAGTGCCCCAAGGATTGGGTGGGGATAGCAAATATTTGTTACACAGAACTGAAATAGCAATAATCTAAGATTGTATGTCATTCAATCTGATAGCTTTTAAATATGGGCAGAATTAGGACTAAGGCCTAAAATGAGATGCATTCTTAGATTTTGTTCTTTTCTTTAGTAGATTTAAAGAATTGGTTTTAGAAAATGTACTGTGAGGGAAGGACATTCCATTTCGAGACTATTCCAGAAATATGCATAGAGGTCTTTTAGACTGACCTTATTTTCCATTTGAGTTAATCTGTAGGAAGCAAGTCACTCCCGCTTACCAACCAAATCTCTCTAAGGATCTTAAAATATTCAAATTGGATTACTTTTCCAAAACTCCGAGACTCACAGCAAAATCATATAAGGCCAGTCTGAGTTACGCATCCCTGCTGGAACTCAGTAAAACCATGGCATTTCTCCTCATTCAGAACACGCCCCCACGTCTCTGTTTCAATTGACTTAACTGGGTTTAAACTAAATAGAATCTTAGATAAGAAGTTTGATTTCTGAGAGGTGATGTTTCATTCTGTGGCTAGGAGAGAAGGCTCTTCTATCCATCTGGGGATCGAGTAGGATGGGAGCTTCCTGAAAGAAGCAGAGGTCCTAGAGTTTGCAAAGGTTAGATAGCTCAGTGGTGAGTTCAGTGTGCTCTTACAGAGGCCGCCCCACAGACTTTCAGAGGACCAGGTCCTTCATTCAACAAATGGCTGGTACCTGTGTGGTCTGGTCCTATTCCTTAGCTGCACGTTTCCATTTCTGTAAGCCTGCACTTCTAGGAGGCTAACACGAACCTGTGTCTGTGGCCATGTTAAGGCAGATGGAGAATGCGTCTCTTTCTTTTTATTCTTGGAGGCACTTTAAAAAGTCTAGGCCTGATGCCACCTGTCAAGAAGCACACACTCTGACATCACTTACAAGTGTTGCTGGAGGTGTGATGCTCGAGAATGACCCGACAGGAGACGTGATCCCTCTGGAAACTTCTAGATGCTGCTGTCCTCACAGGGCCAAGGTGCTGAGTGTCAAGCAGATGAGCTTGACAGGTTATTCAGGACTGTGTCAGGTTATTCACAGGAACAAAACCACAAAAACTGACGGGAACTCCTGGTGCCTGGGAGAAGTTCATTCTGCTTACATCAGTCAGAGGCTGCCCTGACTTGTTTTTGTCTGCCTAAAAGAAAAGTAAGGAAGAGCTCATAATTCTAAGCTAATGGCCTAATGCTGGAGGCTGCTTGGGAGTATGAGAAATGCAGAGAAAAAGAGGAACAAAAATACATGGGAATGTGCTTGGAGAAGAGTTTGTACTGTCTCGGCATGGAGAGTGTTTGCTGAAAGGCTAATGATGTGGTTTGGGTTTGTGTCTTTAGCATGAAGCTGAGACAAAGCTTCAGGGACTTGTTTATTACACATGGTCTCCAGCCATGGGAATATGGATGCTTGGGGTTACGGCCTCTAGGACGCAGCCAGGGCTTGAGGTGTGGGGAATGGAAGGCCCAGACAAGTACCTATCTTCATAGAGTCAGAGAAATCCTGTGAAGAATCTGAAGTTGCTTCAACCTAGAAGTCTTTCCTAAACTCTAAAATTTTGCGTGTGTCTCCTCCCTCCCTCCCTCCCGATCTCTCTCTCTCTCTCTCTCTTCCCTACTTCCCCTTTTCTTCAGGGGCGGTGAGTCTTTTGTTTTTCTTCTACTCACAAAGAGAATACCCTGCAAGTAGGATGAATCAAATGGGACGATTTTAAAATGCATTCCCTCTCCTACAGGGGATTGAGGAGGATGCAGCCTACAGGGCATTGAGGAGGATTATGAGCAGCTTTCATGAAATGTCTTGCACTCCTCTCTGGGAAGGGAACTGTAAATGTCAAGTTATCAGTCTCCGAGATAACAGCTCACACAGATACAGGGTCTGGCAGGGAGGGAAGAGCTCGGCCGGCCCACATGTAAGTGTCACCTGCAGTCACTGAGACCAAGCCCCCAGCAGTCTGGTGTAGCCCACAGAGAGGGAGGTGAAGATAATTAGAGGTAGGGAAGGGGTGGAGGACCTGGCGACACCCTACAGGTACAAACCACCCCACAGAGGGTGCGGCACAGCAGAAGTGGCAGGCTAAGCAGGTGGAGCCCCCTCACTTCTCTAACCCAAACCCCAGGTGCCTCGTGTGCACTTGGTGTTAACAGAGTTTGTCAGACCCTAATGTGCATGTGAGTCACCTGGAGATCTTGTTAAAATGCAGTTTCTGATTCAATAGGTTGGAGGCTAGGGCTTGAGACGTTACGTTTCTGACAAACTCCCAGATGATGCCGATGCTGCTGGCCCAGGCACCATAGTCTGATTTGCAAGATGTTAAGAGACTCTCAGGTCTCAGGTGTGTTCTCAGGTAGCACAACTTCTATAGGAAGGAGAATCAAATTATGTATAGTTATACAAATGCATTCAACTCAAACTTAACCTGACTAGTGTTAGGTGGAAATTGTCCACGTAATTCCTAAATCTTTTGGATTTGAAATGCCTTGTATGCTAAAAAAAAAAAAAAAAAAAAAAAAAAATCTTTCTACAGCTGACAGCTGATGTGAGGCTGTTTGGGTCTATATTAAGAAGGCTTAGCAGTTCCTAAGCACACACCAGCTGAGGGAAGGAGCATGCTGGGCGGCAGGAGAGGCGAACTTGGCATGCACGTTGGCCAAGGACCGTCTATAAAGTGCACAGCCCACATGTGTATAGTCGGGAGCCGAGTTTTGCAATGGATGCTTCTCCTCTGGTTGCGCTACAGAAAGGAAGTTAACACAGGGCTCTTAAGGTCCACCTGGCTTCTGCTAGTTTCTCAGAAGGAAAAAAAATTGAGTAGGTAGGAAGAAATAAAAAATGACAGCAAGACATGAAAGTCAAGAGATTAGGTTTCTACTTTTATATTTTTTTATTTTTAGGAGGAGAGAAAAATAAACTCCCTAGGACGAATCAAGGAGAAAAACATTAAAAAAAAAAAAAAAAAGAGAGAGATGAGTGATGAAGAGAGGAAGGAAATCTCCTTGGTAGATAAAACAGATTTGCCAAATATATTACATTCATTAAGATTTTCCTCTGCTTATAATGTGTGCTTTTCAGAGGCTTTTCTTAGCATTAACGGACGCTCTGGGAGAGGAGAAAGTTGGCAGAGAGAAGCCTAGCAAATATATAAATAAGCTTTGGAGGTTTCAGAAGTTTCATTTCCCACAATAGAACGTTCTCCAGACTGGGCAAACTTTTTCTTACTTAAACAAATGCTTTGAAAGACAAAGATTTCATATCATCAGTGGAACATTCAGACTAATAATTGCCTCTGTTCTTCTAGTCTTGGAGTCTCAACAGCCAGCAGATTTATGATTCACTTTCGGCAATAAGCTCCTTCAAATAAATATTACTTTCCCAGGCTGTATATTGAGTTTTTGCAAACACAGAGATCATCTTTACTAAGAGGAACTAAGTTTTCTAGGTGCGTATGTATATACGATTATGAAACACTGTTTGCTTTTTTCTTTCTTCTTTGAGAAAATGGATAGGAAACTCTATTTAAAAGAGTAGCCATTTTTAATAGTTAATGTAGTCCCAGTGAGGCTTTGTAGAAACTTTTGTTGGGGGACCAGCAAAATGGAGGCGGGAAGGGGACAGAGGCAGTTTGACCTTTCTCTTTTAAAGTCCTCTAAGGTTGAAGACTTTAAAAATAGTTAACTTTGTAGTTGGGCAAGATAATTCCAAAATTTTTAAAGCAAAGGAAATAATACAAGTGAGTATAGATGAGGGCTATAGAACACAAGTGTTGGGATCGAGATTCTTTCAGAGCAACCAGCCTTTTATCAGTGCCAACTCAATGAACATTATTGGGTTCCTTAAATATACCAGGTAGTAGGGACACTAAAGGAGATAGATGATACACATAGATACTTCAAAGCTGAGAACAAGATAGAAAAATGCAATGAGCTATAAGAGTGCAAAGAATGTGGGGAAGGACGTCAGGTCCCCAAAGAGTCTTGCCTCATTTTGTTATGTGGCAGTCACGTAGGTCCTTGTCCATATGCATTAAGTAGGGGAGAAGGCAACTAGGCTCCTTTCACTAGAGTTATGACACCATTCTGTTGGCCTGGCTCCAAGACACTGCTCCTTGTTTTATCCGGATTCCATTCTCTGTCTCTGCCCCAGTTTGAATTTTGCGTGGGAACTGTGGCCTTAATGATAATGATCCTTTATGGGAAATTTAATAGGTGCCGGGCATCGTGCTGCTAACAATTTTTTAAAATATTAGTTTCTGATACAGACATTATTGCTACATTATACATTAGGAGACTGAAGTTTACAAAATTTAACTAATTTTCCCATGGTCACACAAACTAGTAGATGCTAGAACATAAATTTATTTTAAAAATTTTTTAATTTTTCAATTACGGTTGATATTCAGTATTATATTAGTTTTAGGAGTACGTCGTAGTGGTTAGACATTTATATAACTTATGAAGTGATCCTTCCCCCGATAATTCTAGTACCCACCTGATACCCTATGTAGTTATTATAATTTTATTGACTATGTTCCCTGTGCTATATGTTATCCCTGTGACTGTTTTATAACTGCCAATTTGTACTTAACCCCTTCACTTTTTTCATCCAGCCCCCAAACCCCCTCCCACCTGACAACTGTCAGTTTTAGAACATGAATCTAAACCCAAGTCTGTCTGACTCCGAAGTCTGTAATTTTGACCATTAACAACAACAGTTTTAACGTTTATTAAACACATAGTTCCTTTTATGATTTCATTTGGTTAGTCTTTACATGAATCCTATGAGAGTATCCTATGAGTGTTCTTATTCCCATTTTACAAATGAGGAAACTGGGGATCCTCTGTGACTAACTTGTCCGAAGTCATGCAGCTGATGAGGGGGGAGCCTAGATCCAAACTCAGGCTGACTTCGGAGCCTGCACTCTTAACTATTGTGCCCCACCACCTGTATGCCAAGACCCCACATTGCTCTGTGCCCTTCTTCATGTTCTGGACACAGACTTTGGTTTCTCTGGCTGGACTTTTCAACTTGCCTGCTCCCTTTGGCATGCCAGTCTCATCGCCATGTTTGTCCTTCCTAGTCTAAGTGTCCCCTTCTGTTCCTTCACTGTTCCACAAACATTTACTGAGTACCTGTGGGTTCCAAGCATTGTAGATAGACACCCAGAAATATTTGTTTAGAGAAATAATGAACTCTGTTATGACACCAGTCACAATCTAGTGAGGGGCCAGACAAATCAGCAAAGTATTCCAGTGCCACATAACAAACGCTGTGATGGAGGAATGTCTGAGCACTCGGGTCACTTCAGAGTGGGGAGGAGCTAGTCTCGTGCAAGCAGAGGACACCCCAAAGAATGGCATCTTTGAAAAGAACCTTAGAAAAGCAGGAGTTCGCAAGGCAAAGGAGGGAGGGAAAAATAGATCTTAAGTCCAAGTTTTTTTTTAACCTTTTTTCACATGTAGAGTTGGAAGAAGTTGGGGGCTTGTTTGTACATTAGGGCTCGACCATGCATAGAAGGCTGCAAATAATAATAGATAACATTTATTAATAATCTTTTATAGGCCAGATAAATTTCTGAGTCTATTCATGCATTATCTAGTCTAATCTTCATACTCACACTATGACATAGATGTCATAATTATTTCCAGGTTTCACATAAGATTCATGGGGCCCTGGGGAAGGAGTAGGTTCTTTTTCCGTCCAGTTTGTTCTGGTTTCATGAAAGGGATGGAAACATTACTAAAGCATTGTCCACAGACCCCTTGTATCTGACCGACAAGGGAGCTTGTTTAAATGTAGATGTCAGGCCCAGAAAAGTAGAATCAGAATCACTTTCCATGCTCTACAGGTGATTCTGGAGCACATCAAACTCTGAACTGCCCCAGCGGTGGGGAAACTGAGCATGTGGGACTAGGTTGTTTCTACTGAACTTCTTTGTAATCTCATTGGCCATTTCCTAAAACAACCAGCCCAGACAATTCAAGAAGGGTTGATACTGCCCTAGATGGAATCTTCTTTTCCCCTTTAGTCTCACATATATAGTCCAAGAGCATATTATGATTTTTTGCGGGGGTAATTTTTGGAAAGATTCTAGGCCTTGCAACAATCATTTTCAGGAAATGAAGCCTCCCTTATCAACCAATGCTAAAGATATATTGATCTTTTAATTAGTGAGCTGCCTCATGAAAAGTCTGTCAATGATTTTTCTCTTTAGCTCATATCTGGTGCTATTGGTCATATCACGGGAATTTACCTTTCGTGGTTGGCTGGAATGTTCTAGCACAAAGGGTGCTTTTCTTTCACTCACCTCTCCCATGGGAAGCAGACCACCAAGACACTGGATGCGAAGGAGGTGTAGCTCTCCCGCAGTGGAGACGGCAGCATTCCTCTCTAACAGAACCAGTGTATCCCATTGCGCACGGAGGTTAAGGACTTTGGGATCTGAGAGCAGCAAGATGGGCTACATGTGTACAGTTCAGTGGTGTTCAGTGCCCTCACATTATTACCACAGCAGTAAAATAAGCTTCAAAATGGGCTAAATGAATCAAATCTCTGTTTCCGTCTTAGTTCATGGTTGCCAAGCCCTTGACAATGCCAAACTCTTAACAATTTGAACCTCTAATGCAAGTGAAGAGTTGGGATGTGATGGGAAGGCACAGGGGATTAACAAAAGATTGTTAAATTCTCCATGTCTCTTCTTTTTCCAAAGCGCCATGTGGAAACAGGTGTGTGAGATGGGCTCTTTGATGACTATTTAAGTGCAGTTTTCACTGCTGTATTCAGGTTTCCAATAACCATTTACAGAAGAATGAGATCTTAATTCCTAACAGATTTGCATGTATTCAAAGACTGACTTGGAATCTAATTTATACAGGTTGTAGAGATTTGGAGGAACAGAGAATGTGATGCCAAATGTAAGAATATGCTTTATTTGTAAATGTTCATCCATCTGTTTAATACTGACTATAAAGCCACAATGAGATAAACAGTAATAGATGAGCAAAACAGGGCCTCGTATTTACAGTCATTCCGTCTAGCATGTGACCAAATAAGCATAATTTACTTTGCAAGATGCTAATAAAGTTAAGATGCTGTACATCCTATGGGAGGGCTTTGAAAATTGTAGGTGGGCTGTTTGCTGTCAGGGCTAGAGAGACTGAAAATTGATATTAGAAAATGTTTTGTAATGATAAGGTATTCTTTCAACAATCACTTATTTAATGGGTATATGTTTGATAGACTGGTAAGCAAGATAGGCATGGTTTCAATTGCATTGGAATGTACAGACTTCAAGAGAGAGAAAATTAATCCAAGAGTCATAATAAGGTTTTATGATGGCTTTGGTGAGGAATATACTATTGCTGTATAACAAACCACTGCCAGATTTAGTGACTTAAAACAGCCTAGCTGAATAGCTCAGCTGATCTTTTCTGGATCAGCTCACGTGTGCATGGGTCACCTGGGGAACAGCTGATTTGGTGTGGGCTTTGTTGATGAAACTTGCCTGGGCAGTTCTATTCTACATATCTCTCATCCTCCTTCTGGGGTCAGAAATATACCTATCACAGGTATATTCTTCTCGTGGCTACGACACAAGAAAAGAAAGCAAGTGGAAATACACCAGACCTCTTAATGCCTATGCTTAGAACTGGTACGCTGTTACTTCTGCCTCAATCTACTGGCCAAAGAAGGCTACATGGCTGAACCTAAATTTAAAGAGTGGGAAAATATTCTCATCCAGTAGTTGGAGACATTGTAAAGTCACAGGACAACATGTGGATACAGTGACGAGTAAAGAATTAGGGTGAGGGATGCAACGTCCTTACATAGAGCATGAGCACCTAATGAGACCTAAAGAGTGAGTAGGATTATCCAGAGGAGAGGGGGTTGGTGGGATACCCAGGGCAAGAAGTATTCTAGGTAGGAGAAACAGCAAGTGGACAGATCTAGAGGCATGGCAAGTTTGAATGACTTAAAGAAGGCCAGTAAAGATGGACAGAAGAAAATGATGAGGAGGGTAGGAACAGATGAAGAGCCTTCTCCTTGATGTTAATAGCTGACTATGGAGATTCTTTTAACAGCCTTTCAGAGCTATTGAGGTGTTTTAATATTATGGTTATTTTTTGCTGGTCATCATCGACCTCACGGTCTAGAATTAGGGAGAATGTTGTTGCTCCAGTTTGCAATTTCATAAACAACAAAATGTACCTTCCTCAATATTTTGATTAGAGCTTCACATGATTTGTCCAATATATTCCCATTCCCTTGGGTTGTCTGATTAATGTCTCTGCACAATCCCATTTTGACCTTTAGTAATTAGAGCAAATATTTTAAGTTCAGCATATTAATTCCTCTTGCAGGATGAGCATTTTCTTTGAGAATCATCATAAATCATTAAAAAAATTAATTGACCAGTGAGAGAAGAGGGCCATTTTTTCAGCAAATACTGGCAGTCTATCTTGTCATAAGCTAAAGCTCTAGATGTTAGAATCAGTTTCTGACCTGCTCAGACCTTTGACTCATTCAAAGCAAAGAAATATCTTTCTTCTTCTGTCATCCCTCATTGTCTTTCATCCTTTAAAATATGTTTAAGGGGCATCATGGAATAGCTAGAAGAACTGGATTTACTTCAAACTCTGTCACCGACTGCTTGGGTGACCTTGGACAACTTACTTATTCCCACCAGACTTCAAAGTTTTTGTCTATAAAAAGGGGTATAAATGCTTCCTCAGAATGTTTCTGGTTCTAAAATTTTCTGATATTTGGATTATGTTCTGAACATAATGATAATTTCACAAATAGAGATTTGTAGTTTTCTGTTCCAGAGACTGCCTGAAGTACCCTTTGCTGTTGTACAAAGTCAGAGTTGGGAAGATTCATTAAAGATGAAGTAGAAGGGAGTCAGGAAGAGGTTATTTGCATGCATGTAGGCAATGAATGGATTCGTTATGAGTTGAGACATTTGCCAAGAGGCATTCATGAGAACAGCATTGGCTACTTGATCATCTATGTGCAGGAGCAAGGGCAGTATTATATAATATACTTTGAGCTGGCATTACACTAAGGACCCTGTGGTTCTCATTTATTTAGTTATTTGCTTTACTTTTTTATATCTTTTACCTTAACTCTTGAGATTCATGCCTATACAATTATATCTGAATATTTTCTAGATGTAATGATTATTTGAATAGCAAGGAAATCACTCCTTCTTCATCCAAGAGCCATGAGTGTAGGGACCTACCGTGAGTCAAATTCAATTTCAGAATTTAAATTTACATTGAGACTGAACTTATTTGGTCTCCTGGACAGCAGCTGTATCAGGGAGTCTCTTAGCTCAGTATTTGATGTGTTTGTAATTGCTGTTTACTTACCATCTCTTAGGCACAAGAATTTTCTCAGAACAGAGCGTGAAAGGGAAGCAGAGTTCACTTCTCTGTTGTCTTTCCAACATCCCCCAGCACGCTGGCTGATTGCGGCATCTACAACTCAAATAGTAGAATTTCCCAGAGCAACACAAGCGCTCAATCCCAAAGATAAATCTCCAGCATTCTAAAGGTATCCTAGCACTAGGTTAGTTATTTCCCAGGAAGGGTTTGGCTGGTGGTGATTAAAGAAATAAATCTGTACTTCATTTTTAGCCCAGTGGCCTCTTATAGCTCGATGCAGAGTCTAAGCTCCCAAGAACAACCAGAGTCATTTTATGGGAATGAGAGATTATAAATCATCAACTTTGTCAGTTCGGTGTTTTCCTCCAGCGTTCTTCTCTCTGAGAGCTGTGCAGACAGCACCCCCAGAGATCATTCCTTTGAGAAGCTTTACCTGTTTATTTGCTTTTGACTAAAGCCTCTAGTTGGCCTTGACTGCATCTCAGGGCCACCTGTTAGTCCCAAATAGAGAGGCGATTGAGAAGACATTCATTTTTAATTCATACAGCGTTTCAGAAGGGTTGTCTCTTGTTTTCCAAGTAAGTGTTACTCTTAAGCTTACTAAAAACAGAACATTGCCTCAGGAGTGGCTTATCTGGGTCTGTGGTCTCCAGGCTGGGTGGATGTGAAAAAAATGGAATGTCTATTCCTATTTTAATCTCCTTTTGGTATCTGTTTAAATGTATATAATGTATTAGGGCAGTTCTATATATATAGAATATATTTATATATATGGTGTGCTTTAACTTTTTTATGCATAGAACACACGATCAGAAAAAATTTGGAAACAACTGATTAGTGCTGCCGTCTTTCTTAGTGAGAACTAGTTAACAAGATTCACTCTTAATGCAACTCCTCGTTTTAATTTTGTTTTATTTCTGTAGTCCTAAATGTTATTTTACCAACCAAACAAACTGAAAAGTTTGGAGGGCTGGGAGGAAGGGATGAGGAAGGGAGAGGAGAGTGGGAAGCGCATGGGGAGAGGTGGAGGAGATGATGGGGGACAGCATGGAGTCCATGACCTCTAAGTTCCCCTTTAGCCTTGGGGTTTAGTGACCCCAGCCAACACTGCATGCAGGTGCTAAAGGGCTGTGAAATGGCTGAAAGGTATTTCACAGTCTTTAAAAAGCTTTGGGTGAGGTTAAGTTGCAAATTACCATTAACCCCAGAAAAATTGGCTGTATAAAGCAAAGAAGGGATGGCAATTATTAATGAATAATCATTTAATGCAAGGCAGATGCTAAAGTGATAAACACATCAATTAGACTGGTTTATAAACAGTTCACTGGCACATTTATCAACCCTTTACCTCCCTACTGTGTTGGTTCCTATGTTAGGGCGGGTCAGATGCCTAGAGCTCTCTCTTTCTGGAATTACTGAAATACAAACCAAGTAAATTTACTGAAATATTAACCAAGAAAGCATTTTACATCTCAATTTGCCTTAGGATGCCAGAGAGGCATAATGAGTTGAAATTATTATTACTTTTTTGATTCTTCTCTTTTGCTGTTTGTTTATAAACCAAACAAATCATACTGGGTGTTGAGAGGTGAAATTAGCATTCATCTGTGGTTACCAATCGGAGGCAGATGTTGGATCAGTCATTTTAAAGACTTGACTGGTGCTGAAATGAACATGTATTTATATGGCAAGAATAGAGGATAAGTGTATTATGCCATTGGGACAGTATGACAATTCATTTATCACCATTTATGAACTATGGGTGCATACACTGTTACAAATGAAGATGGATGTATTATCTCTTGAGGTCTCCTGACACAGAGAAATAATGTGTGTGGGCATATGTGATTTTAATATATATTAACTTGCAAATAACTCTGTGATGCACACAAGCCCTGCGTGTGACAGGAGAGGGTGCTCAGTAGTCAATACATGGCTTAGATGGAAGAGACCCAGCAGGAATTAGATGCTGAGTGATCAAGGCTTTGCTTATCAACCTGTTACCTTCATTTTTCTTTTTAAAATTTTGTCAGGGAGCTCTATTCAAATAAGGAAACTAAAATAAAGAAATACTGTGTTTAAGGTAAAACAAAGCCTCATGGTCTAAGAAATCTGTTTTTATCTTAGCCCTAGAAATAGCCCACTTCGTTATTGGTTATTGTAATTGTGCTTGAAGAGCAAGATGATCTTCGCTGAAAGTAGCAGAGAGAGGCTGTTTGTTTTGTTCCAACTATGCTGTCTCTGATCGATTTGAAGTCTTGGTCATTTGGACCAGCACTTATTTATAATTTGGAATTCCCACATGGAACTAAGCCTTGTTTTCATTTTATCTCATGTAAACCATTTTATCTCATGTAAACCACAGTAATCCTGTGAGAAAGCTAAAATTATTATTCCCATTGTATAGATGAAGGTTTATAAACATAAATTCTCTTGGCTAAGGTATCACAGTAGAGGTTCCATTCCATTCCATTCAGAGGGTCTCTGACTTCAGAAGAGGGGTCATTCTGATGGCTATCTGAGTTCTTCTCATTAAGGGGCCAGCAATAACTCTGAACTTGTGTGGCTAAGCACATAGTCTTAGCGTTGGTCTGATGTAGACTAGCTTCTATGATCCAATGAAGCCTGTGCTACTTAGGGGATTGCTTGCTTCAGTAAATATTGTTATTCCATTTTGATCTCATCTTTGTTTATGTGCTTTCCTGACATGCAGTCTTGGAATGCTACCATGCTTGTTAGCTGAGGAATGGCTGGATGGTGTCTTGTGCCTCTTCAGTGTCTTGTTCCACACATAGATCTTGAGGGTGTTTTCTCTCTTTGTGGGTGTTGTCTATGCAGAAATGCACCAGGCTGTGGCTGTTTCTGTCTAGAATCTGAACTGAAAACGAACTTTCCCGTTATTGTGAATGTCCTTTTTCCTGAAAATAGCCAAACTGTAGTTCAAGGTCATTCTTGTTTAATTACTCATACTCAATATTAAATGGATTTCACTTATATCATGACTTTTATGTTTACATATATATTATGGTAGATGTTTATCTTTTAATTGGCTATAAACTATAAAAAGTTGTAGTGATGGATGCTATTTTCCAAACAAAAAATGAAGATGTTACCTTGCCTGCTTTAAAAGTGAAACAGAATATATAAAATTAAGATTATCACAAAATCCGGATTGTATGGTCATATAAATATCAGAAAAGGGGCACCAGACCTGGAAGTGGACCTGGTCTTCAGTTCTAGTTGTATCACTAGCTCACTCTATGGTCTTGGTTGAGTTGCTTAATATCCCTGGGCTGTATTTTTTCTTCTATAAAATGGGAATAATACACGCTTGGACCACTCCCTTCTCCCCAGATGAGAAAGAGCACTGAATCACAAATTTACCAGCCATTTATTGAGTATCTTTTATGTGTCGAATTTTGCGCTGGGTGGCAGAGGCTAAGATAAAGATATGTTCCCATTTTCTGATCTGACAGATGTCTCTATTCTTCCTCTCAAGAAGCTTGCAATCTTGGGCATGTGAAATCATCTGCCATGGAAAAGCACTTTATAAACTCTAAAGCTCTTGATCAAGATGATCTGGGAAGAAAGGGTTCTGTGAAGAAAACTTGGGAAATGCTGTATCCTTCGAATTTCATCCTTGGAAATGTGCAGTGAACATTAGATATTAAAAGCTCTGATAAATTATACAGCAAAGAAGCATGTTTAATTCCATTTAACCTAGTATGTTGCAGGCTGTAGGAAACATTTTGTTGTGTATCACCTACTAACACCTGGAGTAACACCTTGTTTGAGAAACTCTCCTTTAGTGAATATTGAGTCTTTAGTTGTCCTCATAATAACCTGTACTCACTTTCATTATTACACTCATCCATTGGATTGGTTTGCTTACTTACTTATGTCTCTGACTAAGCCTGAGCTCTTCAAATAGTGTCAGTGCCTGTTCATATTTGTACCCCCAGGACTTGGGTGGAAAGGGTGTCTCTGCTCATTAGTAGGCACTTAACAAATGCTTGTTGAACAAATGTACAACATTGCACATTCACACGATAGAAATATTTGTGATTTGCCTGAAATAAGATCCCAGAAGACAATGATTAAACTTCCTTAATCTACTTTGTACAATGCCCAATTTAACTGATTTCTATGACCTTAATAACTTTTTTAAAGGATAGTTTTAAAATTATGTCTTAATTTGGAAACAGGATAACCTTCAATGAGAAAACAATTATTTTCTATGTTTACAAACTGTTTATTAAGCTCCAATATTTAAAATAAATTTACCAAAGGGAAGAAAGAGACACTATGCCTTTAAGAGGCCCACATGAATACAGCTGAGAAGTGGTATAGATTTGTCCCGAAAACAGGAGCCTAAGGTTATGGAAAAATTGTAACCGGTAGATTAAGCATTTATTGGAATGGAAGTCAGGCTAGATGAATGAGTCTTTTAGTGGCAGGATATTTCTGATAGAAGACCATCGACAAGGAAGAGAAGGGTGTGGAGGCTTCATGATGGCTGAGTTTTAGTTCTAGCCAGGGAGTAATGATAGAAGGGGCAGTACTGCCGGAATAGTTGTAAGGTAAAATGAAATGCTAAGTATAGCAACTTAAATGATAAAGGCTTTCCACACTCAGTGGCCTGCTACCACTAAGTCTCCTCCCCAGGGCTGTTGGTGAGGCCAGCAGGTAGAAAAGGCAGGACTGTGGTTTCCCTCTTATGTTCCATCAGTGAGGAAGCGGGGTACAATAAACCCAGATGGAGTGAAAGAACAACAGAGCACAGTTGGAGTAGGAGAAGTTATTTCTTTTCTCTTTTAAAAATAGCTCTTACCTTTATATGTTCACTGTAAAAACTTTACAGAATATTGACCAATAAAAAGGAAGATAATAAAAATAATTATAATCTCATAAATCAAAGAGGGTATCAGTTACCATTTCTGAGTACATTTTATTGGCAAATATTTTGCATATGCACATGTAATCCATACTACTTTAATAGCCCTATTTTCACACTTAGTGTAATATAAACAAATATCTGAATCGTTGCATAATTGTCTGAATAGCTTTCATGACGACATAGTGTTCTATTTCATGTACATATCATAACTTACTTAACCAATTCCTATTATTGGATATCCAGGTTATTTTCAAATTTTATGATTATAAACATCATTGGAATGAACTTTTTTTTTTACTTAAGTCTTTATCCACAATTATTTCCTTTGGATTAATTCCAGAAAGTAGAACTATTGATATAACGATGTTTGATATATATTGCCAAGTTGACCTTCAGAAAAGAACCACTTTTCTGACTGCTTCCTAAAAAAAAGCCAATTACTGTTTATCATTGAAAACATTTGCCAATTTGGTAGACAAAAATGGTATTTCCTTATTTAATTTGCATTCATTGATTATTATTGAAGT
The DNA here is from genome assembly GCF_000151845.1 of Pteropus vampyrus. Lineage (NCBI taxonomy): Eukaryota > Metazoa > Chordata > Mammalia > Chiroptera > Pteropodidae > Pteropus > Pteropus vampyrus. The sequence continues at coordinate 5,749,017 of NW_011888897.1, read as the reverse complement.
TGATTTTTAATTGTTTAAAAATTGTTTTAAAAATTTATTGGCCATTTGTATTTCTCTCAATCAATTTTGTGTTCTTTGCCCATTTTTCTATTGTAATGTTCATCTTTTTATTGATTTGTAAGACCTCTTTCTATAGTATCACTGTCACATTATAAATAACTTCTTAATTCCTTAAAAGCACTTTTGTTCTTAATATCCCATGCATATTATTTTTAAATTTCAGTTTATCTTGATAGAAAGAGTGGCCATGTGGCTCTAGTCTTTCATTCTCCAATTTTTCTTGCTGTTGACAGAAACATGAATATCCGGCATGGTAAAGAAGCAGCCTCAATACCTTGGTAGCAGTCCAAACTAGCAGAAAGCTTAGCATCTTCAGAGGTAACTGCTGGTAGTTAGGTGGTATACTCTTCTGAGTTACTGAAATCCTTTAACCTTACTTGAGGACAGTATTTTCTATGTATTAAAGTCTTCCTTTGTTCATATTCTCTGGTAAGGATAAGTTTCAGAGTTCAGACTATCCTTAGGAACAGATGTGTTGTCTTCTTTCAGAATAAAGACCAAGATAAACATAAACATTTAAACTTGGTGGTCTGGCTGATTCCATTCAAGATAGACTCTCGCTAGAAGTAAAAATATTTAACATAAACAACAGACAGGTGCCACTGATTCTTCCAATATTATAGCTTTAAAAAATACTAGTCAATCAGTTCCAACACTGCAACTCAGGCACTCTGTTTTCCATAGGTGTTTTGTTTTCAGAATTTCAACAGTCATAAACGTTTTGCCAATCTGTTTTATCCAACTTCCCTACTTTCCCCACTCAGGCATTTTAAAGCAATTTCTGATGCCACTTCAGTTTCACCTGAAGATTCTTTAGTATGCATCTCTAACTGCTAAGAACTTTTCAAAATGTAATCATACCTAACAAATAATAATTTTGTATCATCTAATTCTGTTACATTAAATTTCTTTAATTTTTTTAAAGATACTGTTTTATACTTGATTTGTTCAACTCAGAATCCAAAAATTGGTCTTCCCGTTGTATTTGACTGCGTGTCTCTTAAGGCTCTTAAGAAATAAGCTCCCCTCCCTACATTCTTTTCACACTATTGATTTGTTGGAGAAACTGGGTCATTTGTCTTTAAAATGTCCCAATTTTTTGAATTGGGTTTTATAAAAACTTCTTCCTTTATTCCTTGTAGTTAGAACTAGAGGATTGATCAGATTCGAATTCAATATTTTTAGGAAAGACTTTTTCATAGGTGAAGTGTGTACTTCCCATTGCATTTCATTGAGGCACCTCATGTCTGACTGTTGCATCTTTACTGATATTGTGACTGATTAGTGAGTTCAGGAGTTGTCAACATAATTCCCCCGACAGGTTTTCCACCAACATTTCACTTAAGGGTTTTGGCACTCATTGATATTTAAGATATTTTCATTAAGAATTGCGAAGAGGTGACTTTTAATTTTATTAATTTTCAGCAATTATTATCTGGAATTATTTTTTAAAAACTTATTCTCTTCAGCTATCTGGTTATATAGAAATACGATTCATGTAGGACAGGCAAGATATATGTTTCATTCTTTCCCATTATTTGTCAATTTTCAGAAATCAATTGATGGCCTTAGCAACCCCTATTAGTGGTTGATGAGATTTTTTTTTTTCAGTATTATGAACTCATGGATTTTTATATATTTTAATCCATTGTTATTATTATTATTTTTGATGTTCAAATTTTCCAATCTTAGGCCAGAGGGAGCCCTTCAAGTTGGCTCTTGTATCCTTTTGATACGACCCCATTAGTTGTTGATAGCCTACATATTTTTAATATAACAGCCTCACTTCACCTAGCCATCACTCCCTAATACAAGAATTGAAGTTTCCCTTCTCAGTCTGAGCTCTTTGGAAGGCATGTTAATCTGCACTTTTTTTAGAATTTAATTCTTCTCAGATTTAAATGTTACAATAAAAAAATAAATTCAGGTACCAAAAAGGCACTCAATCAATGTGCATCGCTGAATTAAATTCTGCTTTGTAGAGCCACATATTTCACAGGCTAATGTAAATAATATTTGGGCCCAGGATAATTTAGCTCATTTTTATGAACATCTCTAAACCCACACATATTGTTGTATCTTTATAAAGGAGCTTAAAGACATACCTATCAAGCTTAAAAATATCTTTGTGCAATTGTTTTTGTCATTTGGTCTATTAGCATTCTCCTCACAGTGCTTTGCTTATATAAATTTAACAAGATGAAAGGTTGATGTTGAAAGAAGTCTGGACAGATTCGTTACCTTAGCAACCTTGCCCTAGACTTCAGCAGCCCTGACCCAGCTACAAAGTCCTTTACTGGCTAACAAGACACTCTTAATGACAGCAGGCTGGAACTCAGGCCCACTGATAAAATGACTTGTAATCTGGACAGAAACCTTTGGAGGAATATTATCTTTATCAGATTTCCAAAAGAATCCAAATATTGAATGCGGTTCCACTAATAACTGTATTCATAAAGCCATCATGCTTAAGTGCTTCTGGGAAAGCATTAGTAACAGGAAATTAAGTGTTACAGAATAATTGCTAACCTTGCTGCATAAAAAAAGAAGCTGGCTGCCCAGTGATTTTGTGTTGGTAGCTGTCATTAGATGTCACTGTCCTATATAATTGAAAAATTCTTTTTGTAAAGGAAATATTGTCACTGCCTCATTTTCTCCAATATTTAATTGTATTGGGGAAATCTGACTGCCTTTTTGAGGTTCAAATTACACATATAGATTTGTTGACTAGGTGGATTCAATAGAAAAAAAAAAGACAGAACAATTTTTACCTGAACAAAGATCTTAAATTATTATTAGAATGTTCTTATAGCTGTCACGTCTAGAAAGTTCTGTACAAATAAAACACAGTTATTTATTCACCTTCTATTGAGGTTTTTTTTTTTAAAAGCAGAAATTTATTATTTCATATCAGTTTCAGGTGTATAGCATAGTAGTTAGACATTTACATAATTTATGAAGCGATCTTCCCAATTACTCTAGTACCTACCTGACACCATATATATTTATTACTATATTATTGACTATATTCCCTATACTGTACTTTACATCCCTGTGACTATTTTGTAACTGTCAATTTGTATTTCTTAATCCCTTCATCTTTTTCACCCAGCTCCTAAACCCCCCTCCCATCTGGCAACCATTAAAATGTTCTCTGTATTTATGAGTCTGTTTCTGTTTTGTTTGTTCATTTATTTTGCTCTTCAGATTCCATATGATAAGTCATAAGAGGAGGACTTTGGGTTTTAAATCCATTGCTAACACACAGGTATTTCCCTGGCATACACTCAGATGATTGTAGCACTTGCTTACAGCTGGCGTTCATTCTGATTAGTCAGTGTCCATGCTGTGTGACAAAAGTTCGAAAATGAGTTTTTTTTTCTTTTACACATTTAAACATTGGATTAGAGATTGGGCTTTATTTCTAATATACTTAGTTGCTTTTTCCCTGACTCAACAAAACCTGATTTTCTAAAAGAACAAAGCTCCATCATTACGAAAAAATCTAGGTATGTAGGGAAGCTCCTATAGTCCTAGTATAAAATAAGGAAACATTCTTATGTATCTAGAGAAGAAATTGTAGATATAATAAGCTTCTGTTCACTGTGTGTTAAGGAAGCTAGACTCTAGGAGGTGTAGGTTTTATCCATAATTCAAGTTAGATCCTGTTAGGGACTGAATGTTTGTATCCCCCCTATATTTATATGTCGAAGGTTTAACCCCCCAGTGTGGTGGTGTTAGGAAGTGGGGCCTTTGGGAGGTAATTAGTTTTAGATGAGGTCATGAGGGTGGAGCCCCTGTGATGGGATTAGTGTTCTTATAAGATGAGAAAGAGACACAGTGAATTTACAGTGAGAAAGTGTCTTACAAGCTAAGAAGAAGGCCCTCTTCCGGAACTGAATCTATTGGTACCTCGAGCTTGATCTTTCCATCCTTTGGTACCATGAGAAATAAATGTCTGTTGTTTAAGCCACCTAGTCTATGGTATTTTGTTATAGCAGCTCAAGCTGTCTGAGACAAATTCTTAAAGTTTACTTATCAGGACCTTATTAGGTTAGGTCTGTACCTCTTAAGTAATTCCACTGCATTTCCTACTTTTGTTTAAGTTTGCATTTGTGAAGCCTTCACATGTGCCACTGTGCTAGGAACTTGGTTTCTATAATAAGTCACAGACCCTATCCTAGCAGAAAACCTAATCCAACAGAAAAGATGAGTGCATAAACACAGCAAAGATGAAAGACAATATTAAGGTAGAAGGTTTTATTAAAGGTTTAAACAAGAATAATTATGGAAATACTACCTTTATTTGCTGCAAAATTGTCATAGGGAGTATTCTGTCTTATGTTGAGCAGTATATATTTTTTAAATTTTTATTGGTATCTAGAAGAACTGGCAGATATTGCTTTTATAAAAAAGGCGTGATTCATATAATTTACTCATATTTCTCATTTTTGGGGAGGTGTTGGGAAGCCTAGAGATAAAAATTCAAATCAAAGCCTCATCTCTGGATAGCAGTTAAGAACCTCAGGCTAAATACTTATTTGCTCCAATTGCAAGACCCGTGTGTCACCCCTGCAATTGCCCTTTGTCTTATTTTGGGCTGCTGTAAAGAATATCGTAGACTGGATGCCTTATATCCATTTATTTCTCACAGTTCTGGAGGTTAGAAGACTGAGATTGAAGTGCCAGCAAGGTTGGGTTTTTGGTAAAAATCCTTTTCCTGGCTGATAGGTGGCTGATCGATTGCCACATCCTCACATGGCAGGGAGAGAGAGCGAGAGAGCTCTCTATTTCTTTTTCTTCTTATAAGAGTGCCAATCCCATTATGAAGGTTTCACCCTCATGACCTCATCCAACCTAATTACCTTCTAAAGGGCCTACCTTCTAATAACATCGTATTGGGGGTTAGGCTTTCAATATGAGAATTTTTTGGGAGGACATAAACGTCTAGTCCATAACACCCTTTCCCATCCAGAAGGAAGTTCGGAAACCCAGAGTCACAGATGGGGCTTCTAAAATCATTGCCAGTGTTGCTATCTCTCTCGGTACTTTCCTGGGTCTTAAGAAAATCCCTTGATCTCTACCAAGTTGCATTCACCTTCTCTTTTTTTCTTTCTACCAACCTGTTTGTGTCTGCCCAGGAGATTTTAAGCATTCTATACTATTCTTCCAAACTCATTCTCATTAGAGTCCCTGAATAGTTCTAAAATCAATAGCGGCTTTTGGGCGTCCACCTCATTCTGCACATCTGGCTGAGCATCTCAAATAATTTGGCCCTCAATCCTTGGTGCAGATATGTTTGCACAAAGATTCCCATATGTAGCAGGTAGGAACCCTAGTCCACTATTTAGGCAAGAAATAGAACTTTTATTTTCCTATATCTCAACTTATTTTAACGCCAAGTCCCTACTTTGCCAGGGTGATAGAAACTCAACATCAGTCAGTATACTATTACCTGTTAGATTCTGGGGGGCTTCGAATAACACCAAAGTATTTAGAGAGTATTTGGTCTTGAATTTTGAGCACAGAAGAGCCCACTGAGGTGTCTCTTGCTCTGTGGGGACATGGATCCACAACTTTGCTGCTTCCACACCCTTGTTCTAGCCAGCTAGCTCTTTCAGGCTGGTTGCTTTGTTACCTAGGACCATTTTTGGGCAGAGTAGTCATTTTACTGCTCTCAGGCCATGTTAAATATGGAAATCCCTGGAGGCTGTTCTCTGCCGTGTCTGCCTGTATTTGCTCTGTAGCCATTTGCTTCCTTTAGAAAGATCAGCAAGGAATGAGGCTGCTGAAAACCGCTTTTAAGGTCTAATAACTTTCTTCCTTCAAGAAGCTGTTTTTCTCTAACCTAAACCCCACCTCCTCTCTTCAGCTCAAACTTGTTTACTCGGTTTTCATTTTCCATCAAAACTCTGCCAGCCTACACCATTTATTTGCTGATCGATTTTCAGTGGTTTTCCCCTTATCTCGTGCCAGGAAAAGTTATTTTCCTTTAAAAAGTTTGCTAATGTCTCTAAATAGTCCATTAAATGAATTCATAAATTACATGAATCATGCATGATTCAAACAGTATGTCCATTCTCAAACAGGGTCCTAATTCCAAAACTATAAGATTTGGAAATATCAATATGATTTTTGTGAGAATACAAAAATAAAAATGGCTTGCATCTACTCTTCTGGAGTTTTATTACGGTTTTGTTTACTGGAACTGCTTAATCTTGGTTTTATTAGATCATTTGTTACTGCTCTGTGAAATTCCAATAACTCTTTAAAAAACATCAAAACTTGAGAGCTCATCACTCCCAGTTATCTTTCCATAAACACTTGTTAACCCCATCTTACAATCACTCTTATGCCAAACAGATCACCTAAACATTAGTTTATGATTTCTTTTTTTTAGTGTAGGTAATAGACATTATTTGAAGAAATCAATTATAATGCAATTCAGCCCAGTACCACTAATCAAATTCCTCATTCTGAGGATGGCAGCTGGGAATATTTACTATGGAAATATCTGTCTTTAGAATGATTTCTAAAATCAAATTGCTGTAAACATAACCAAGAATTATAAAGACTGTCTTTGTCGGGAATACCTCTTGCAGTTGGAAAAGACAAATTTCCAAATAAGAGCTAAATTCAAGCCTTTTCTTAAGGCTAAATTATGCTTTAATTGTGTGGGTGCAATATTTTTTGGTCATAAATTATGCTTGCCAAATGTATCCCCGGTTTAAGTTAGGCATAATTTTGCTAGCCTCAAACATTTAAATTCAGCTTGAGAATCTGCTCTAAGGCACTCTAGTTTATTACAATAATTTCCTTTGAATTAGAAAAAGAATGTGAAACTTGGGCAGATATATAAAAAAAAATAGACACCTTTGATTTATTTTTCTCCTCTACTCCTTATATGCAAATGGTCACCAAGGTCTACTGATTTTATCACCTAAATATAGTTGCTCCCTTATCTATTGCCTTATTTGAGCCCATTATCATTTCTTGCTTAGGTAAGGGATGTGTAACTTTCCAACTGGTCACTCTACTTTAGGCTTGTCCCTCTCCAAGTCGGTATGTATCCTGTTCTAGAATCTAGAACTAAACTCTGCCCATGTCATTTCTTTACTTAGGGCCCTCAAGGGCTCCCCAATATCTTTGATGTCAAGTCTGAGTTCTTTAGAATATACTCAAAGCCTTCAAAAAGGTGTCCCAGATGAACCTTCTTAAGTCATATCCCTGATCCAGACTTGATCTTGAACCAGTTTACCATCCACTTCAAGCTGTCTCTTACTTCCTGCTTTGTCTTGACAGGTAACAGGTGCTCACTTAATGGATGCTGCATGATTGGAAGCCCAAAATAGAGAACTGCTAACAGTCCATGAATCTAGGCTCTAGCAGCAGCATGGTGTAGTGACAGAGCTTTAGGCTTTGCTGCTGGGTTAAACCTGGCATCTTTACTTCTCATAGCCTTATGATCCCATCTCTACTTCTTATAGCCATATGATGTTTTTCACCTTTGGCTAGCATCCTAGCTTTTTATTGGTTAAAATGAAGATGGATCATAGCTTGTATTGGTTACATAGTAAAATCACTTGGAGTGTTAGTTTCCTTTTTTTTTTTTAAATGCCATGAAAATCTAGAGTTTAAGAGAGCAGCTGACTCTGCTTACAAGTGCCTCAAATCAGTTACAGCTGGTTACTTTTCAGGTGCTGCCCCATATACCTGTATTAACAATGGAACATGGAAACATAAATCTTGAACCTCATTCTGTAGAGGATAAAATACTAAATTTTTATTGTCTATGGGTAATATTTTGATGGAATTTTCCCAGCGGATTTCTTCTACAACTGATGCAATAGGAAAAGGGATCCTAGACTCGTACTTTTTGATGGATGGGAGTTAAAGGGAAAGGACTCAAAGGCCCAGAGTGTGGGATACTTCTGCAGGAGGGTGCTCGACGTGAATGAAAAAGTATTAAAAGCATGCACAGAGGCACTCACACATCTGACTTACTTCACAAATTTGCCTAGCGCAAGTTTTTCAGAGACATTAGGAAACGATGACTAACTTTATGTCAGTGGTTCAAAAATGAAAATTCAGAAGTTGCTGGCCAGTGTCCCTGACCTAGAGCCAGGTGTTCTGATGAGAAAGCAAAGAGGAAGAGAAGCAGATGGGAGGATCAAGAACGGATGCACGTTATTTCAAAGTTTACAATCATTCAGCAGGGCTGGAGTGGAAATTCAGCAACTTATTGGGTATGGCATTTGGATAAATTAAACTGAACAGAACAGAACATCTAGGAAATATCAGCTAGGAAAAGCAAAATGAAGGTGAAAGTTGGCAGACAAGGAAAGGAAAAGTGCTGAAAAAAATGTTTAAGGCAATGAGAAAGTCATTTATATTTGCTATATGTTCAACGTCCAGACTTATTTTTAAATAAAAAATTCGATCATACACATGTTGCAAGTAACTAGACATTTAGTACTGGGTAGATAAATAATAGTCTGATTTACTGATTTTTCTCCTCTGTACCTCTTCATGGTATATACACAAATACACACACACATTCACATGCAGAAACACAATCATTCACACACTCACACATATACAATCACAGTCCCACCTACAGATGCACAGACACGTACACACATGCATCATTTTTTTCCTAATGTTTTTGTGAGATGAAAATTTTAGGTTTGTTTCATTCACTGCAAAAGCAATAAATACTTTATAAGGTATATACATTCTAATTCAGTAGAGATTTGTCTCTTAGAGTTTTAATTGTTCATTTTAGATCTGTAGATGCTCCAGGGATTATGGAATAGTTGGGATAAACTTATAGACAGGCTAAAGACTCAGGCAATACCTGCGAGAAGACAGGCAGGTGAGAGATGAATCAAACAAGGATGAGCTCCAAGGAAAGAGAGTGAATAAACAGCTACAACTGAAACATGATAGGAACAACTATTTGTCGAAATTTCTAGTATTGACTGTTGATCTTTCTGCCTGAGAATCATAGTGTGGCCATTCTTACTGATTTATCAAATAGATATCTTTGGAGATCTTTAAAGAGTACGGGCTTGCTTCATCTAAATCAACATTAACAAACTTCAAGCAGAATTTAGAATTTCACTTACTAGTGAGCTGGTTGTGAGACAGACACAGAGTTCATTTGTCAAGTTTGGACTCCTCCAGGCCAATACTCCCCCTCACGCCTTCAGAGTAAATTTGACTCAGTCTATTGGACACTGAAACAAGATCCTCATTAAAGGAACCTGTTTTCTCAGCATTTCTGCAAGTCACATTTTTATATAGGCACTTGTGTAAATGTCATTATTTTTCGTCTTTAAAGATATCACACCTCGGAGGCCAAAAAAAAAAAAAAAAAAAAAAAAAAAAAAAAAAATATCTAACCAGGTCTTCATCCAGTTTTATTCTTTTTCTTTTTTTCCTCCTTTGCACCTGTCTGCCATTTCCACTGCAACATGGCTATAAAACGTTCCCTTTTCATTTCCTCTTTGTTGGGTCAGACCTCAGTATAGAAACCTTAAAATAAAGGCTAAGATGAAAATAAAAGCACCCAGAGAAATAAAACAAAAGGGAGAAAACATGAAAAGGACTTGAAAATAAAAGAATACAAAAGCACAGTGCATCAAGGATGAGAGAGTTGAAAAGATTATGGAATTAAAAAAATGTGATAATGTAATCTTAAGAAAAGGGAAATGTTTTAAATAAAAAGTCCCAGGGACGTGAATTAAAAAGGACTGCAGAATTTTTTTCCCCCAGAAAATTTCATTACCTATGACAAGAATTTTCAGGCAAATCTATTACATTTTACTGCAATTATGTAACAAAGTTTATTACTAAACGCAGGACACTATAAAAAGAAACATTTCCTCTTTCTCTTCATAAAAGTGTGAATTCAGAATTGGTTCAAACTCAACTTAAGTGGATGCTGTGACTAATGGATGCGGACCGTGTAGAGAATCTGCTGTCTATTCCGTAGAACAAAGCTGTTTATCCAAAGCAATGTAAAGAATTGAGCATGAATGTGTTTTTACAACAACCTTGTGGGCTATGGAAAGTGAATATAACTTAGCAACAATTTTTTATGAACTAGGCAGGGTTTTGATCTATAAATGAGAAATAATGACATTTACTTACATAGAATGAGCCATGCTATGCATATAACAAAATGTGATTATAAAAAAACCAGACATATGTAAAGTAGTGCTATGATACAATGGACATAAGCCCATTGGCAAGCTCAGTTTCAGGACACTGTATAGCAGAACATATGGTTAGGAAAACCTGATGGTATTTGGTCTTGAGTTGATAATATCAGAACTGCTTAGAATGTTAAAGTTTATCAGTCATTGGATTCCACCCGCCCTATGAATTAGGGGAACATGTATGTGCTTCAAAATTCAATATTTAATTATTGAAGTGCTCATCAGCTAACTCTCCTCTTTTTATTGGTTAATTTATTCATTCAGCACACATTTATTTATTGACCATATACTATGTGTAGGTCAACTGTTCTGGTTCTAGGGGAATTGCAGTGAACCAAATGTAGTGTTTATTTTAAAGATTTAATTTTTCAGAGGCCACAGTTGCTATCAGTTTCTTTTCTATTATTTTAGATATTATGCACACACACATCCACACACAAACACACATATGTTTCTTAAAAATTTTTACACATATTCAGCAAGTACCATGTTAACGGACATTTATGATGTTAAATTTTTTCTATTATACACAATACTGCCTTCTAACGCTCCAATAACATTTGTGGAGCCTAGGGCAATAGTACGAATGGGGGTCCCACACAATATCTCTAAATATTTAAAAGTTATAAATCAAGCTCACAACTATTAATAATGTATGTCCTGCCCGTTTACTTTGACAACTATATTTCTATAATATGAAATAGAAAACTGTACATAAAGTTAGATAACAAAATTGGCAAAATGGAGAATTTAATTATTATTGGACATTTTTGGGTATTCTGGTGATGGATTAATGATATTGGGTTAATAATAAAAATAAAGTATATAATTTATAATTCATTTTATACTCTATAAAATTTATTTTTCTTACTTTCATTTTGGCAAAATTACTAAATATGTTATTTTAATCAAGATTTTCTTATAATTGAGTTCTAGTGACAAGAATGATTTTAGGACTGACCATGTAATTCTATTTAAAGTACACATTTTCATCAAAATATAAATTAATGTATATAAATTATCAGTCAATTAAAATTAATGTTTATGTCTTTGAAAGTTATTTTTCTTTTAAAATTGCCATCTAAAGGTAAAGGCAAAAATAAAATATTAATGATTGAATATCAAAAACAAATAAAAATTAAATATAGTTGAATTTCTTGCATATTTATTTTCTAAAATAGAAATCTCATTTAATATTGTAGTTAAAAATATTAATTAAATACTAATTTTGGTATTAGTAAAATATTTAATTTAAATTAAGTCTCATTTAATGTAACAGTAAAGCTTTAGTTCTGGATTTCAGTGTATCCTGTGGCCAAGTTGTAAAGAATCCATTTCATGTCACAATTAAAAGTAATATTAATTGTTTATATTGGACAATGTTCCTCAAGAGTTAGGAACTCTTGAGGATACATATAATCTGAACATTAAGAAAATACCACAAAAAAACCAAGAAAATGTATAATCAGCTTTATTGTAGAAAAAAGAATGCAAGAATCTACCACATTCCTGATACTTGAGAGGAATGTTTGACAAATTAATTAGTGTGTCTTTGTTCTTAGGTAAATACTTCCAGAACCCACATCTTTTCTGTTCTCCAAAGCAGTGGTCATTTCTGATGCTGGCAGAAATGACCCACCAATTTCCTACCAATTTCCATCATGTTTGGTTGAAGTTGCCTTTCACTTTGAAGATACAGAGCAAAAGTGTGGAGAAGCTTTTTACTGGGACCTAAACAATGTTAAGCATATGAACAGATGTTTAGGGTTACAATTTGCATTATGCTGTGTTGAGGGCCAGTTCCTGTGTGGCAAAGATGATCTTGCAATCTTTAATAAATTCATTGTATGAATGTGATAAATAGAGCCTTCTCAAACAGTCAAAAGAGGCCTACCTCTTTTGCTCATGTCAAAGATTTTGTGCTGTAGTGAAATCTCTGAACATACAGCATTTTATTTATAGTGTCTGTAGGATTAATTCCTTAGAAATCCTATTGTATCGAAGGGTATAGGCATTTTAATTTTTGAAAGATATTGCCAAATTACTCTCTTTGGTGTTTGTGGCAATTTACAATCTTATCAGAAATGTAAGAAAATGGTTGTTTTTCCATATCCTCATTATCAGAGTTTTTAATCAAACATTACTGATCTTTGCCAATCTGTTAGGTGAAAAATAGTATCTAATTATAGTTTGAATTTACATTTCTCTTATTATGGGTCAGGTGAACAGATTTTCATATTTTACACTGCTATTTATATTTTCTGTCTAGTAAACTGTTCATATCTTTTGCTCATTTTTCTATTGGCTTATTTATCTTTTGCTTATTGATTTGTAGATATTTTTCATATATTAAAAAATTATCTTTTTGTTTTATTATAAATTGCAAATTTTTTCCCAGGTTGTTTTTGGTTTTTTTTTTGTACTATTCCATACAGAGATTTTAAATATGCAGTCAAATTTATTAATAATTTTTATGACTCCTGGGATTAAAAAAAATAATACTTAATAGGACTTTCCCACTAGAAGATAAAAATTAAAAAATAAATTACCTTCATCACTTCTAATTCTTTAAAGGTTTTATTTTAACCTGTAAATCTTTAATCCAGTTGAGATCTATTTTTGTAGATATTTTAAGTATTTAGTGTTTTTCTCTGATGGATGGTCTGTTGTTCCAAAGTATTTATTTAATATTTTATTTTTTCCACTGATTTGAAATATAATCTTAAATGTATATAAATTTCAGTAAGCGTTTAGATCTTTTTCAAGGGTTTCTAATCTGTTTCATTTTTTCTATCTGCATGTTTATATTATGTGTTTGTACCATATTATTTAATTATTGTAGCTTTATTCTACATTTGGATATTAGGTAGAAGTAATCTCACATTATAAATCTTTTTTTCCCCCAGAATAGTTTTACTATTCTTACTTTTTTTTCTTTTCAAAAGAAATCCCCTTGGTAGATTATTGTGTTCGCATAAATTTTAAATTAACTAAATGAAAATTAACATCTTTCTGATGATGACTTTTTTTTTTCAAGAATGTGGTATGCCTTTCCATTAGCTTAAATCATTTTTTTTGTGGAACTTTTTAAAAAAGCACTTTAAAATTGTTTTGTATAACTCCTGCACATTTCTTAAGTTTATCCATAGCTATTTCACATTTTTAAATTACTTTTGTAATTTAAATTCATTACTTCTTCTAATTGTTATGTGCATACAAGACAGCTGTTGATTTCCACATATTACTTTTTTTGGACACTGCGTTATTGAATTCTTTTTGTTGTAAACACTAAGAGAATAGTTTCTCAGTTGATTTTCTTGAGTTTGTAGCTAGTCATCTTATTTGCAAATCATGATAATTTTACTTTCTCTTTTACAGTTTTTTTCTCTTCTTTCAATTATGTAATTTCATTGACTAGCTAGGTGCTCCAGGGCAATATTAAATATTAGCGGCACAAGTGAACTTCTCAGACTTGAACGGGAATTTTCTAGTATTTCTTCATTAATTGTGATATTAGCTTTTGGATTGATGTTTGTATCTATATGCTTACCATATTGCTTACAATGATGTGTCTATTCATGTTTTATCTATATGATGTTTGTATCTATATGCTTACCACATGCTTACAATGATGTGTCTATTCATGTTTTATCATTTTTTAAAAATTAGAAAGAGATAGTACATTTTATTAAGTGACTTTAGCACCCATAGAAATATCTCTTTTTTATTTGTTTAAATACTTTTATAAATAGATTTCCTATTTATTAATTCTAGCATTTCTTGCAACTCTTGAGTAAATTCAATCAGATCTGGTATTTTATACCTTTATTATGCTTCTGAATTCTGTTTTCCAATGTGTTATAGCATTTTACTTCAATTTTTATAGGAAGGATTGGTCTTTTGCTTGAAATTAAAAAAAAATGTATAAATGTTATGATAGCTTTTCAAAACTATCCTTTTCCTGTGTTCTGGAAGAATTGCCCTTCTTTGTCTCGTGTTGTGCTCTTTGACCTGGGCACCATTCGAGTTTTGATGACATGACTTGGTATTTTGGGGGCTATATGTGTTAAATTACTGATTTGCCTCGAATGAATCCATCAGCCAAGTATTTACACATGCAAATTTTTAGCCTTTTAAAAATCCAATGTCAAACAAATAGAAACTCATAGACACAGATGACAGTATAGTGGTTTAACGAGGAGGAAGGAGGACTAAAAGGGTAAAGGGGGTCAAATGTATGGTGACAGAAGAAAAGTTGATTTTGAATGGTGAACACATAATGCAATATACAGATGATGTATTATAGAATTGTACACTTGAAACCTATATAATTTATTAACCAATGTTACCCTAATAATTTTAATTTTAAAAAATCCAATGTCATATCTTAGCACAGCCCTGCTTACCCTATCCCCACTAGCCAAAGTGGACTACATACTAACAAATCGTTACTTATCCTCCAAGGTCCTATTCAAATGAGATCTTCTTCATGAAGACTTCCCCTTCCCTCCAACTCCAGGATGAGCTCTTTCTTTGAGGATAACTTTAAGTTTTTCTTTATAACTACCTTCTGACACATCCCAGTTCTCTGACTTATTTAACAGATTCGTTAGACATTTGTAGGCATTCAACAAAATGCTTTCATGATATATTTATTATTTAACCCTGACCACAGCCCTATGATTTGAGCAGCTTATAGATAAAGGAAAGTTAACCTAGAGAGAGAGAGTTAATAATTTTTTTTAGGTTACAGAGCTGGTAGACTGAGAAATAGAAATTCAGTTCAAGTCTGTAGGATTCAAAACCATATACTCTTTCCACCAGATTACATTGATAAACAGCAAATCATCTTTACAATTGTTTTGTATGTTTCCCTTTCCTATTTGAGATTCCAAGCCCCTTCAGGGTCTAGTCTGTGTTTTATTTCTCTTGGAATCCATTATATCTTCTTGCACATGGGAGAAACAAAACTAAAGCTGATCAAATTGGTAGAAGTGAATTGAATCAAATTGGTATCTGAAATTTGGTTCCAATAAAATTTTATAATGAATTATGGAGTTTTACTCATGCTTTAATCCATATTTATGGTTCATTAATCCACACGTTTTAAGGTCTTGGCAAAAGACTTTTCAGAAAGATTTATGGAGCCATGAACTATGGAGTTTGCTTTCAAATGCTCCATCCAGCTATGGAGCATTCTGGTGGATATTCTCTGGGGCCAAGTCAGTGAGCAGACTTTCCACAGTGAATTGCCTGCACTTTTTTCCGATGCCGGAGGACTGTGGAGTGCCATTTACCTGTCCTCTCCTGGGTGTCTGACTGCTTTCCGAGCAGGTCAGAGCTTCATCACAGTTTCGTCTGGAAGTGATAGCTTCCTCTTTTCGGTCCTCACAGAACTCCATCTGTACCTGTCTTTTATCCCTCTCACTTCCTACCTGGCATCCCAATGATTTAAGTGCATGTCATATTTCCTTTATTACATGGTCAGGGCCGTGTTAGATTCATTCCCCATTGTGCTCGCATTGTGCCTGACACATAGTAGGAGCTCGATATACTTTAAAAAAGTGATGAAAGTGGGTTCTAAATTCAGCAAATATTGCTTCCCCTATTTTATTAGCACCATTTCAGCATTTTTGCTGCTGACCACTATTCATGTGGGTGGTATGAGCTGAAACTGCTGAAAAGGGATATAATTTTGCTTGTTAATATAATTACTACCGTATATTATCCCAGCACTAAAGTCATAACATTATCATTTTCAGTGGCCTATACACATCACTAAAATTATCTCTGGAGGAGAAATTTATCACGTTTGTTTTCACTCTCAGAGTGAAATGCTGCCAAGTTTGGTAAATATATGCTCAGTCCCCTTTGAGTGACAAGCGTGTGAGTAAACGGGACCGTTTTGCCTTTTATGAAAAAAAAAAAAAAAGTAAGGCTCTTACTTGCATCCAGATATAATTTAACTGTTTGGATTCCCAATTCAGGGCAGGGGGTGGGTAGTGAGCATGCTTTCTTCTATGGGTCTTTCGTAGTTTGGGAAAATAATGAATGAGAAACTGAAGAACTTGCAGAGGGAGCTGGAGAGGGAATATTTGAATCCTGCATTATGATGGCAGCAAGTGCATTTGGGGCAGGCTAATGGGCCTTGTCAGCTGCACCCGGGGTAGACAA
>NW_011888897.1:5723676-5732090 GCF_000151845.1 Pteropus vampyrus | reverse complement strand
TCAAACTCCAGTGTCTGAGCATGGCTAGGATTTTCAGTAATAAGCCAAGAGACGGCTTTGGTAAGGAGGGAGAATCTAAAACGAAGGAGCCCAAAGAACACAGTCCCAACTTGGGAGCTTGTAACTTGGGCACTAGAACTTTTAACTACTTTTCACTCAGACACATCCATTTTCTAGCTGCTCGAATTCCAAAAAGTCTTTGGCCTTGGCCCTTTCTAGCAGTTCTTTCTTCGTCCTGGCTTTTGAACCTGCTGTACATTAGAGTCACTTAAATTACTCTAAAAATAGATGTCCAGGTCCTACCTCTGGACATGTGTATACACACACACATACACATATGCACATATATGTATATATAAATAAACATGCATGTATGCATGTACTGTATGTATTTATCCCCAGGAGATTCAAATACACAGCCAAGCTGAGGACATTGACAACTACGTGCTGTGAGAGGCAGGGAGCGGAGGCTTGACAGACCCCTAGAAGCCAACGGGAGCATTACCAGAACAAAGCTGCACAGGCAGGGAGTTTATACCTTGTAACTAATATTTGTGGAATACTTACCTGGGCCAGCACTTTCTTCATGAACTCATTTGAATCTTCACATGACCTCACATGAGATTTTGTCAACTCTATTTTACAGGTGAGGACACTAAGGTCCCAGGTCCCATAATTGAACTGGAACTTGAACCTAGGTTAGGATGGGACCATTGTTTTTTAGGTCTGTATAATAGAGCTATTATAATAATTTCAGCCTAAGTTATGGGGAATTATAGTATTGAGACTGCGAATTTGGGACCTAGAGGTTATTATGCTGAGCAAAATAAGTCAGATAGAGAAAGATCAAGACCATATGATTTTATTTACATGTGGAATCTAAAGAACAGAAAGAATAAACTAATTGAAAACAGACTCATAAATATAGAGGACAATCTGGTGATGGCCTGAAGGGAGGGGGGTTGAGGGCTGGGAGAAAGGGCTGAGAAGTAAAATAAGTATATGTTAGCAGTTGATAGATGGTCACAGGGATGGGGAACATGGCGTAGGGAGTGTAATCGGCAGTAATGTAATGGCTATGTATAGAGCCAGAGGGGTGATAGAGTCATTGGGGGGATCATTTCATAAACTATATAAATGTCTAACTAATGTTCTGTATACTTGAAACTAATAATAAAATAAAATAAAATGATAAAAAAAAGAATCTGGGCCCTGGAGTTGGACTTAAATAAATTTAAATCCTGACTTTGCAATTTAAAGCTAGGTGATTGGAACGAGTTACCTAACTTCTCTGACCCTAAGTTTTGTAACCTGTACAATGGGGATTGAATGGTTGTAAGGCTTAAATGAGATAATTCTTGTAAAGCTCTTAGGATACTGGCTGGGTCAGACTAAATACCCAGTGAACATGGCTTGTTATTACTGGAACTGGCTCAGGATAGAAAATGCTGGTGTTGAGCTCAGAAACCCAGGGATGAAGACCTGGAGGAGGCTTTTCAGAGGGTGTGTGTGTGTGTGTATGCTGGTTAATCTTGTATACATTGTCTATGCCAGTCGCAACTGGTTAGGACATGGGAAAAATGTGGAGAATTGCTAAAAAAGTGAATCAATGATTCTCTTAGTTTCTTTCTTTCTCCACTCTATCCTGAAACCCCTCCCTCACTGCTCCTCTGTCCTCTCTGTCCAGCACGCTCTCTGCTAGCTGTGATCTAATGCTTGAGTCCAGTCTCAGGTGATAATAGATTAAGAAGGCTCTCATCCCAGGAGTACTTAACCTTTGCTAAGAGACTCAATTAACCTTCAAGACTCGAAGGAATTAATCTTTAATGGTGTAATTTAGGGCCCTGTGAGGGGTAATAGGGATATAATGTTGAGCAGGGGCTGTTCCTTTGGTCACTCAAGAAGAATTGCTGCCATGCCTGCTTGAGGGACCATCACCAGATGGTCATCCAGATGGCAGAGACCACCATCAGTTCACCTTAGTATCTTCCAGAGTCTTGTGTACAGCTCTGGGGACACGGAAAATTCTCAAAAGCCTTTTGTTGAGCGGAATCTAAAGAACATATTTAGATGTCATCTTATTGTTACTTCTAAGTATTTCTGAATGATCAATAAACTTTATTGCAAGATTTTGAAAAATATTACTGAAGTAACTGGTTACATTTTATATACTTAATTTTAATTTTTTTAAATTCTAAATGCATTTGTTCATTCAGCAAATGTATATTGAGTGTCTACTCTGTGCCAGTTGCTGGGAAAAACATTTTAGGTTGAGGACATTCTTCCCAGAATCCCTGGACTGATTTCCTCCATAATCTTTTTGCAATCGACTGACCTCTCTTTCAGGTGACTTCTTGGCTAAACAAATACCTGATCCTTTGCTTCTAGCTGTTTGGAAGACCCTGCTCTTCAGCTCTCTACTCTTTCCCACTCACACTCTAAGTGCTTTCTGGATGGGTGTTTAAATTCAATGTATTCCAAAACAGCAATTAAAAAACAAAACAATCCATCACCTCTCAATTAATGGTCAAAACCAACAGAGATTTCACCAAATGAATTATGAAGCACATCTCTTTATTACTTGGGACCTAGTCTTGTTGTGATTCTTTTGATGAATTTGAGTTCTGATGTTTGTATTAACATGTCCTCAGTTACTTGCTGCCTTCCCAGGGAGATTGTTTGCAGAATGTCCCTGCCAATTTTAGTGTGTGTTAAAGCCAGTACCACATTTAAAGTTAAGGCAAAAAAATTTGGTCATAGAATCTGCAGACCAGAGTACAGGAATTTTGCATTTCTGACTATTCTCATATGTAGAGTTTTCACTATTTGGTTGCATTCATTTTGGTTTATTGCTTCAATTTTGCATCTTGGATGATTTTGACAGTTTTTGAGATGGCAGTGACTCTGAGGACTGGCCATGTGGGCTTTGAAATATGAAAGGGAAAGGGATAATTTCATGATAACAGAGAAGAATGAGAGTGGTGGAGTCAACATGGGAGGGTGGGCAAGTCAGAAAGGCAGAGAAGAAGACAGTGCAGGGGAAAATGTCAGGCATGAAAACAGAAGCCACTTCTCCTGGGGTTCAGCCCAACCTTGTATGCACCATCTATAATAGCCTTTCTGCAGCAACAATGTTCATTCAACATTTATTTATATTGGCTGGGCTTAAATACCTCTGCCCATGCATACTGCCCTGAGAAGCAGGTCACATGGGAAGGACCAGCCCCTCTCTTAGCTGTTTTTCTCATTCTTTCTTGGACTGCTTTTTGAAAAGAGATATCAGGGGTTGCCTTTTTGTGCCAAGAGTTAGCAGGTTGCATGAGAGATGCACAGACTTTGGAGCTGTCCAGACTTTGGTTTGAGTCCCTCACTAGCTGTACTATTCACTATCCATGCAGCTTAGGCTTAGTGGCTTCATCTCTCTGATTCTTTAGAGCCATATGTAAAATGGGGATGATAATAATAATACACATTTTGTAGAATTGGTTGGTGTATATTAGCATTGAACTACATAAACCATTTGCTGTGATGATAAATTTTATGTCAGCTTGACTGGATCATGGAAAGCCCAGATAGTTGGATAGATATTATTTCTGGGCGTGTCTGTGAGGTGTTTCTGGATGAGATTAGCATGTGACTGTGTAGAGTGAGTAAAGCAGATGCTTTCCCCAATGTGGGCGGGGCATCATCCAATCTGCTGAGGACATGAATAGAACAAAAAGGTGGAGGAAGGGCAAATTTATCCTCTGTACCTGATGGCTTGAACTGGACATTTGTCTTTTCCTGTCCTTAGACTGGTACTTACCATAGGTACCCGTGGTTTTCAGACCTTCAGATTTGGACTGGAACTTACAGCATCATTTCTCTAGTTCTCTGGCTTTTGGATTTGGATGGGAACTACACTACTATCTCTCCAGCTTGCAGACAGCAGATCATGGGACTGCTCAGCTCACATAACCACATGAGCCAATTTCCTATTAAAAAAAAAAAAAACTCTTTCTAGATATATACATATGCATATCCTATTGGTTTTGTTTCTTTGGAGCACCTAAGTAATATACTTGCAAATCCATGTGAATCATAAGTGGTCAGTAAAGTCATTTTTTAGATGGCAAAGCTACAGAATAGGAGTAAACATTACTTAATTTGACCAAAGCAGACTCTAATTATAAGTGTGTATGACTTGACAAAATATATGGTCACTTATTTTTACATATCCCTGTGCAGGTACATTTTATAAATTTCATTCAATAAGGATTTGTTGAGTGTTCACAATGTTAAGCGCACAGTGCATATAGAGATGGGTAAAACCCAGGCTCATGCATTCTAAGAGCCGTAAATAAGCAAAGGAAACAGATCTGCATACAACCAACTAACTGACCAACCAATCAACCACCCTCTCACCCACCCACCCATAAGACAAGTGCTGAGTTGGCGGGTATGGACAAAAACAGACAGTTTGAAAATGGAGGTGGTTAACTTTGTGAGATTACACAGGGATAAAGAGTAAGATTTTACTGGGATAGAATGGAGGTGAGCTATCTAGCCGGAGATGCCAGCTTCAGGAAAGACTTGGAGGAGTGACCTGACATAGTTTAATTGGGGGAAGTGGCTAAGTAGACTGGTGTGGTGAGATTGCTGGGCACTTGGGAAGGAGAAGTGTAAGATAAGGTTAGAGAGACAAGTTGAGGTCAGAATATGAAGGTCAAGTGATGGATTGCAAAGGCAAGTGAATGCAGAGTTGGATAATATTGCCAAAAGAACAGGACTGCTGGAGAGAGTAAAAGGAGTTTTAATAGCTTTCGAGTTCATGATACTAGTTGTTCTTCATCTTGGTAGAGGACAAAAGAGAAGCCCAGTCTGAGAATGTATATAACTAAATTTCTTGGAATTATATACTGACCGTGAGCCTGGGCATCCCAATGTCTTCTGGGATGGATGATGGGTAGAAGATGCTCTGAAGGCAAGCTTCTGAAATGCAAATGGTCTACAGTGGCCCAGCTACACTGCCTTTCCCCAAACGGCATGGACAGTTATAACTTCCACTTGTTTCACTGGGACTTCACTGGCACGGGCCAGGAGGGAAGGGGAAGCAACTGGTACCCTGTATGACTAGGGTGGCAGAAATGCCCACAGCTTATTCCAGGAATGCCAGCCCTGGTGTAAGGCAGCTGTTCAACCCCAAACCTCCTTGTGAGCAGGGAGTCAGCCCTCCTAATGTTGTCCTTTTGGTCTGGAATGATTTAGAAGTGGGTTAGGATGAACCTTTTCTTTTTGGCAGATAGCAGTCATCTTTCTCTTTTTGAAAATGCCTGTAGAATAGGAACGCTCTTATGGAAATTAGTTAGCAGCTGCTGTACATGAATGTTTAGAAAATTAATATTGCTCACATTATGCAGTACGGAAGGAGAATCTTAATGAAGCACAGAAACTACAGGCACATTGACCCCTTCCCCTTATCGGAGAAATCTCAGAACGCATAACTTTCTTTGAGAGAACTTCTATTTCTACTAGGATTCTATATACCTATTAGTGACAAAAATAGCATATTCACAACCCAAAGGAGCAAATATTTTAGAATGTATTGTATTAAAATATGACAGTGTCAGCTAAACCATTATCTATACTTATTTCTCATTATTAATTCTTAATAATTAGCTGTTCTTTGTTGCATGGTAATGGAATTTGCTGTACTATAAAAAATGCTTCGAAGTCGTTAAGTGTCGGATTTTGTTAATGCAGATTCTGTTAGAGATGATTGCTGTTTGCATTAAGGACTGCTGAGGGCGTGCCCTGCTTTGGGCAACAATCTGTGGGGTGGGATAGTGGTGAGAGGCGGGGCGTGGTGGGGAAGGAGGAAATGACCAAGGGATTCAATTCAGAAAAACCTCTCTTTGCCAAGCTGAACCTCGAACCACCTACCAAAGTGGATGCCAGTGGCCTCAGGCAATTCTGGGTGAGAAGGGGCTTCAGATAATGGAATTGGATGTTGTCTCAGGTGTATGAGGCCCCTGGGGAAAGACCACAGAGGGAAATTTGGGTCAAGAAGGTAGACAGCTGCCAGGGAGAGGGGCGAGGGGATAAAAAGAATCAAGGTTTCAGGTGGTAGGATGATATGATGCAAAGAAAACGGGCAGAACCTCATCGGCGCCCACACTGAAAAATGCTCTGAAGGTGAGAGAACCTTTCACTCCAAGAAGGAAGCTCAGGAGGAGGAGAAAGGCAAGCCTCTCAGGGCAGAGTGGCTGTCTTTCTTTTTTTGTGATTTACAACCAACCTCAGCCCAAGTGAAATACGGTATTCTCCGGTATCATGCGCACCATGAGTGCTCCTGCCAAAGAAAAGCGTGGTCAGTGGTGCAGGGAGGTATAGCAGTGGTGAGAAAAGAATGAAAGCAAGAACAATGGACCGAGGGCTGGCAATTACATGGAGAAAGGGGTTTAGTTACTTTTCATGGAGAAGTGTGCTTTATACAGGGGTGTTATATGTAGTGTCTGGTATTCATTATTAAATGCACTACTATCCACACTGGAAAAAAATGTGTGTGTGTGTGTGTGTGTGTGTGTGTGTGTGTGTGTAAAAGTGCAGGTCTTTATTCTCACCACTACTGCCACCACCCACAGGAGTACTGACTGCATACAGGTACTGGGCATTCATCTTGGATCTGGTGCTAATTGTAAGAGCCAATAATACTTGTTTGTCACAGTATAAGAGTAAAAAGTCTGCAGTGGTGGGCTGAAGCCAGCTTGCACCAGCTCACAGAACTTGCAATCTGATAGGTTGATAGCTTGAATACTCCACAGCAGGAGTATTTATACCACAGAAATTGGCAAATGTTGCAAATCGGGACTTCACCCTTCTCTCTCCCACATCCAAAGAGGTGATTGGTAAACATTTACCAGCATGCCACTGGATCTCTGCCTTTCAGATATAGAGGAGATAGTGAAGGGAAACAGCTCCATTCAAAGCATAGCAGAATTACATGCCAGTTCCTTGTCCGTTCATCAACAATCTGTTGGCAAAGAGCAGCAGGTGTGTTAATAGTGGAAAGAATGTCAGCGTTGGCCTTGAGAAAACCTAGAGTGGAATTCCCAATCAGCCACTCGCTTTTGTTACGGCCTTAACTGAGTTATTTAACCTCTCTGATTCTCAATTTCCTCATCTGTAAAATGGGAATACGGCATGCATTGTGTAAGGTTGCTGTCAGGTTTAGAAACAGTATCTATATAATGACTGTGTTTGTTAAATATCTGCAATTTACTCTGAAATGCATTGAGAAAGATGACTTGGTCGATGGATTGAATAATACATGTGTGAAAAAGTAAGTAAAGCAAAATGGTAGAATCCAGGTGGTGAGTATTTGGATGTTCACTGTAAAATCTTTCAACTCTTCTGTAATTTTCACAATAAAATGTAGAAACAAAAGAAACCTGTTAAACTGTAGTACTGGCAGTAATAACAATACCAAAAATAACAATAACAGAAATGACTCATCTCTTGTCACCCTCTCCCTTTCTCACTCTGCTCCAGCCCCAGTGGCCCTGCTGATTCTGGAACATCCCAGGCCAGGTCCCTCTGCACTGGTTTCCTCCTGCTCAGACTAACACTCTCCCATCCCGGCTTGCCTCTCACCCACTCCTTCAGGTCTTCATTCACATTTGTTCAGGCCTTTATCACCCACCTATTTACAACTGCACATCTCAGCTGCTGGCATCTCCTGTCCTGCACCTTAATTTATTTTCTTCCACAGCACTTATCATAATCTGCCTAAAAATATATTTTTATTTTGTTTGTTATTTCCCCCCACAAGAATGTAAACCTTATGAAGACAGAGATTTTTATTTATTTGGTCACTGCTGGATACATAATGACGAGAACAATGCTTGGAATATAGTAGGGGCTCAATAAGTATTTGCTGAATAAGGAATGAATAATAATATATTATTATGATTATGATTATTTCTCCTTCTCCTTCTTTCTTCATTAGACTTATAGTTAAACACCCAATGAAGGCAGCTCTCTTTGTTGGGGTTCCCCAGAGGCAGATCCTGGTATAAGCATTCAAATGCAAGTAGATTACTTGGGAGGTGATCCCAGGAAATACTGGTTAGGGAGTGGAGAATTGAGATACAAAAGGGAAGGCAGCTTATAAAGGACATACTGTCAGAAAGTCACCACTGGAGCTTTACTGGGCCACACAGGAGGAGCCAATGTAGGACACACACTGCATAATCATCCTATGGAAAGAGGGACCTGGAGTATTTACATACCAAGCTCCAAATCTGAGAGATTTTCCCAGGGGTATAAATTTTCTGATCCTCTGGCCTGGGTTCTTGGCTAGAAGAGGTTTAGGATACCAAAGAAACTTCTCAAACAAAGGGTGCAGATGCTGGCCATTTGAAATCAGGTTGTCA
>NW_011888897.1:5693564-5723626 GCF_000151845.1 Pteropus vampyrus | reverse complement strand
CAGAGGCAGATCCTGGTATAAGCATTCAAATGCAAGTAGATTACTTGGGAGGTGATCCCAGGAAATACTGGTTAGGGAGTGGAGAATTGAGATACAAAAGGGAAGGCAGCTTATAAAGGACATACTGTCAGAAAGTCACCACTGGAGCTTTACTGGGCCACACAGGAGGAGCCAATGTAGGACACACACTGCATAATCATCCTATGGAAAGAGGGACCTGGAGTATTTACATACCAAGCTCCAAATCTGAGAGATTTTCCCAGGGGTATAAATTTTCTGATCCTCTGGCCTGGGTTCTTGGCTAGAAGAGGTTTAGGATACCAAAGAAACTTCTCAAACAAAGGGTGCAGATGCTGGCCATTTGAAATCAGGTTGTCATGTAGGATGTGGTATGACTGAGAAGGATGGGCTGGGCACCCACAGTATCTGCTCTGTTACCCACGCAGTGAGGTCTTCAAATCAATGTTTAGAGTCATGAGATTAACTTGAAATCACAGGTCCTAGAAATAGTTCTAAAGAATCAGTGGAGGTGTTTCCTTTTGAAAAACATTTTAGTTTAATTTTATCACTTAGATCTTAGAGACATTACCAGATTTTTTTTTTTTTTTTTAAATCAGAACTTATTCAGTTTATGGAAGAGAAATTATTTCTTGACGTATTACACTAAGTTTAAGATGGTCTATTATTTTACCAATGACCTAACTAAAATTAACCTCACTTTTAAAACAGGAACCTCCAGAACAAAATCATATTCACAGATCTAAAAGCGAATATGCTGACATTAAAGAATTTTCAGAATACCAAAGAGTCCCACATTGGATTTAACTATCTCATAAAAAAACCTCATATTTCACTGATTGCTGTTTATGACTAAAGCTAATAAGTTGGGCAAGAGGGAGAAATACAGTCCCTCACAGCGAAAATAAACAAACCAGAAGCAAAATGGGATTTGGAACTTAATAAAGTCACAAAGCTTGAAGGCAACTTAAAGACTTATGACCTCATCCATCATTTTACTCAAGACCACATTTAATTTTTATGGTATATAAAATTAAAGGACTGTTCAATTTAGTGACATTTATCTAAATAGTCGGTATTGTGGAAATTAAGAAAAAGGTGAAGCAAAAGGTTGAGCCAATATGTAGCTTTTTAACTGGTTGGGCTACGTACGTGAGGAGAAGCGACAGGGCAAAGAGGTTAAGATGTCCCAAGTAGCAGGTGCATAGCCTTGCATTTAGTTGGCTCCCTCTCCCCTCACTCATTCTGCTTCTCATTAGAAAGTGACCGTGGTGAGTTATTAAACTGTTTTTCAGTTTCCTGAAGCTGTAGAATGGGAATCATAATACCTTACCCCGCTTCTTCTGCTTTTCCTGCTCTCCCTAGCATTGATAAAAGGATTAAACGACATAAGTAAAGTGCTTAGTTTAGTACTTATAAGGAGGTCCATGCTTGCCAAATTATTTTTATGTCCATAATTTTATGATGTCTATTTATTCATTTGTCCAGCAAAAATTTATTGAGCATATAATATATACCGGATACTGTTCAAGGCTCATGGGATACATCAGTGAGCAAAATAGACAAAGATTCTTGCTCTTTTGCTGTTCGCATGGGGGAAAGGGAGGTATAGAGAATAAGCAAATGACATAGCAGAAAAGCAAATTGTGCAGAAGATTAGGCGAAAATAAGTGTTATGAAAGAAAGAAAAAGGACAGCAAGGAAAATGGGATCAAATTTGGGGAGGGGGATGACACTTTGCAATTTTACATACAGCAATCGAGCTGAGCCTTATTAAAAAGGTGGTGTTCGAGCAAAGAGTTGAAGGAGGTAAAAGTGTGGGTGTGTAGTTATCCGAGGGAGAGTGTTCTGGGCAGAAGGAATAGCCAGTGCCAAGATCCTGAGGGCTCTGCATGATTGAGGAACAGAAAATCATTTAGGCTAAAGTGGAGTGAACAAATGTTGGATGGGGAAGATAGAGGAGTTAGAAGTCAGAGAGGTAAGTTTTGGGGTGGAAGGAATGAGTTGATTATGCAGAGCCTCATATGCCATTGGAAAGAGTTGGCTCTGATGCTGAGTAAAATGGGAAGTCATTATGAGATTCTGATATCAAGAAGAGACTTGATCTGAATTACATTTAAAAAGATCATTTATGCTTCTGTGTTCAGAATAGACTTTTTGGAGAAAAGGTAGAAATGGAAGACCTGTTAGTAAGTGGTTTCAGTCATTTAGGTGAGAGAAGGTGGTGCTTGAAGCAGGGTGGGAGCATGGGAGGTGGAGAGAAGTGGTTGGATGCTGGTCATAGAGAGCATCCAATATTTTCTGATAGGTGGGATGTGGAGTAGTACCAGTATAGCATGAAGAACTTACCATGTCAGTACATTTGTCAGTTTGTTCTTTTTTAGTGGCTGCACCATATACCATTATGTGGGTGTGCCAATTTATTTGTGTTCCTTTTTTAATGAAAATTTGGGTTGTTTATAGTTTTGGATATGGTTGATATTAAAAACAACGCTACGATGAACAGTCTTTTGTGCCCATGTATAAATATTTCTACAGCCTGAGACTCTAGAAGTAAAATTGTTGAGTAGAAAGGGATTTAGAATTTTGTTGGATTCAGCCAACTGATGTTGCCAATGCTGACATCAATATACCTACTAGGAAGGTATGGCAGTGAGTAGGTCTCCTCATGGATGCTATGAGGTTTTGAGTCTACCTAATTTCTCTCATATGGTAAGTTATAATAGAATTATTTTGAAAATTTGCCTGGTACATCTGGGTCTTCTATACCCCTCTGGATTTGTTACCAGATATTAAACATTTGCAAACTTTGGAGACAGTTCTGAAATAAAGCATTTAGGTATCATTTCTTTTAGAGAGAAGGCTGATGACATTCTAATGACAAAGCTGTGAAGTGTTACATTACTTAAAGGTCACCAGATGTAGGATTAAATTATCACTAATCTATTTTTTATGCCAATGTGAAATTGATAATTCAAGGGAGGCGGGCATCTTTATCAGTTAATGTCACAGTGTTCAATAATTATTGTATTTATTATTTCCCCATCCAAAATTAAAATCCTGATTGGCAAGGAAACACTTTATGAGTCTGGGGAGCTCTTCTGACATTTAATATAATCTTCCAATAAGTCAGATGCGTAGTTGTTTTGATGAAAGCTGTGGACAAAGTGCTATTAAACCGAATGCGAGAAAGAAATTATTTTGTAAATAACTGTGGTGATTAAAGCTTTGTTTCTCATCGTTAAAATGTATGCCTCGATCCGGCATTGCCTCTCCCTAACACTGTTCAGAAGGAGATGCCTCCACTGGAAGAAGCAAAGAGAAAGAAAAGATGTACATTTTGTGGAAGACCTAAACAGAATCAGAAACCCGGTGGACGCAACAGAGAAGACTGAGCCATGTCTGCCTGCAGGTCCTTTAGAGAGTACTATTATGCCTTTGCTGTCATGGTGTTTCTGGAACTCTCTTATGGAATCTGCTCTATAGGCTAATTTATGTAAAAGCAGTTTTAGCATTGCCTCCATCTCTGGACCAGTCAGGTCTTATTGACCAAGTGAGAAGTTTAAGAACTCAGTGCGGTCTCATTTAGGCAACATCAGACTTCTGCCAAGCCTCCGGCCCCTGCAGTGTCAGCACTATTGCTCATACAATTAGGGATGGCTGCCTGTGAGCGGCTGCCTGCAGCAGCCACCCTCCCAAGTCCATCCATTTCCCCTTGCCCAGCACGCAGGCTCCTGGCTCATTTCAGCTTTCATTAGCTTCTGCAGCTCCTGAGTGTGAAAGTGCACTCACCTAATCTCCGCCATTCTGGAGTGTGAAATAAAACACTCCTCCATTTGGGCCCCTGCTCTTGTCACTCAAGTATTTAACTGGAGACTGAAAAACTTGGTTTCTTATATGCGGGTCAGTCTCATCGGGAAAAGATCGTCAAAAACATGATATTCTCTGTGTTGATGTTTCTCTCTCTCTGAAAGGGGATGGGACCTACTCTGCCCCACCCCCACATACTTAGGAATAATAAATGAGGAAATATGTAGTAGCCTGTTTTGGGGTCAATTTGTACTGATCACTTGGGTGCATGCCTGACAGATCTGATTGTGAAGATTGTGGCAATAGCTGGTCTGGGCCAAGTTGTTTCCTCATTATGGAAATCGCTACTCTCCAATTGATTTAAACCATTGCTTCAGTGACTATTGTAGATGAGCGTGTCATATATCACATACTGGCTTAAGCGAAAACAAATTGGTTTACGTAACTATAAAGTACAGCTTCTGGCATAGATTGCTCTGGAAGTGTAAGCAAGGTATTCAGAAATCTTTCTTCCCCAGCTCCAGGTCTACTTTCTGCAGGCAGGGTCTTTCTGTATGAAGGCAAAAGGGCCACTCAGCAACTCCCAGCCTATAGACATGCTGTGCAGAA
This sequence comes from Pteropus vampyrus, assembly GCF_000151845.1. Classification (NCBI taxonomy): domain Eukaryota; kingdom Metazoa; phylum Chordata; class Mammalia; order Chiroptera; family Pteropodidae; genus Pteropus; species Pteropus vampyrus. Next base: position 5,719,189 of record NW_011888897.1, on the reverse strand, counting down.
AGGGACTCTTTTCTCCAGTAATTCCAGCTAATGATGTGGGTCTGCATTCTATCATTCCGGCTTCAACTGCATACCCACACTTGGGCAATCACAGGAGCTAAGACGATGTGACACCATTCTCATTGGCCAGACCTAGTACCCATACTGATCTCTGAAACCACAGAAGAGTCAGTTTCACCCAGTGCACATGGTCTGAGAGAAGGGAAGAAGTGGTTTCCAAAAGAAAATTGGGGAAGTATTTTCAGAAATGCGGGGATGGATGCTGGGTAGGAAAAAATGACAAATGTCCACTCCAGTAGATAACCAAGTTAGGCCCTGGGCTCCTCAGAGTAGCACTGTGATGGATGCTACTTCAAATTTAAAGAAGATAACGGAAAAGCAGTTCACACAGCACATTTTATATGAGAGAAAATTGAATTAATAAGTAGCAAGATAAAATGAAATAAGGTTTGGCACATAGTAAATGCACAATAAATGATTGAAATTTTAGTGGTTTATCAGCATCTGGATGCTTTTTCATATGTGCATATTTTATCACATGCATTGTACTTATGGTAAAATATTAAACATTTCTAATGCATGGTCATAGTCTATAAACAAATTTCATAATTGCAGTTTGGTGTCCAAGAGTAGATAGTGCACTAAAATTAGAGACGAGGAGGATGGGTGGGGCCTAATGGCCCCGAGGGAAGAAAGCTATTGGAGTTGAAGGCAGAGGCTGGAATTGAAAGAGGTTATAGTCAAAGGGAAATAATATATTTTTTTCCTACAGAAAGGTGTTTATTGTGCCAGAAATGGTCCTGGGGGACAGAGAATAAAATCCCACCAGAACCTAGACTTGCCCGACTCTTCCTGGAAATCGTTCGAAGGAGCAAGAGGTAGCTGGCTTTGTAAATTAATAAACGGGGAGCCGAGCTCTGGGATTTGTTTTCTTTCAGTTCTCTGGTTAGCCTTTTACTTAAGGGCAGCAGATGTTTCTGGTTGGACTCGAGTTTTGCAATTAATTCTGAAACCCAATAACTCCATGAAGCTTAAAGGAAGAACTCTTTGTAGATGGAGTAGACCTGGGACTGCTGTTAAGATTTTTAAAAATGGCTATTTTTGAATTTATTGTTGGTAAAGCAGATTCCTAAAATCTTTCTTGTCTCAAAATCTTATGTGTATGCAAGCCTGCAAAGGAGCGGTAGCATCTGGGGGCTCGGGGCTGGGAGTTGGATATGAGGATAGTTGGGGGGTCCTGTTCTTCCTTTATTCATGTCTTCTTGATGAAGCATCTCTTCTAGGCAGAGCCAGGACCCAGGTGACACAAGCAAGACTCTTAGGGCACAAAGTTTAAGGAGGAGTTCACTCTCAGGGCTGTGACAGTGTAGAATTGGTGCTTGAGGGATGGTTGCTGTCTTAGATTTTATGCTTTCACAGGCCAGGTTCTGTGTAAGGTGTCAGAGATCCAAAGATAAATCAGACACGACCTCTGATTTCAGTAAGTTCCCTGCCTGGGAAGTCCATAAAAGGTTAGGATAAGCCGTGAGAAATATTTGGTCCACTAGAAGCTCACAGGGTAGGGATGTAAAAAAGAGAAACCTGAAGTTCAAGGATTCTTAAAACCTCTGGATCGGAGCTGCAGTTGGTAGAGAAAAGCACAGGCTTCTAAAATGGCCTGGAGGCTGCTTTCTTTCTTTAATTACAAAAATTTTCAATTGCAGTTGACATTCGATATCGTATTAGTTTCAGGTGTACAACATAGTGATTACACATTTATAGAACTTGTGAAGTGATCCCCTGATAAATCTTGTACCTGGGGGCTGCTTTCTGATACCTGCACTGGAGTTATCCTGGCCGGTTTCTGTTTTTAAAGTAAAAAATGAGATGTTATGCTCCTATTGTTATTATTGGTAGTATTAATATTATTGCCTAGTAGGACAAACTATATCATAATAAAGGCAATAATAAGCATATGTAATAATACTGAAAAACATAATATCCTGGGCATATAATAAATGCATTATTCCATTTAGTCTTCACAGCAACCCTTTGAAGTAGGTAGTAGTATTATTTTTATTTTATAGAAGAAGAAATTGAAGTTCAAAGATGTCAAGTCATCCAGTTTTAAAAACTAGACTAAGGGCAAATCAGATTTCTTTATAAAAGTTTCTCAGCTTTCTGAGGTGAAGACTGAGAAGAGAAACACAGCCATTTGTAGTCTGAAAATCCCCCATTCCCTTCACCACAGCCCACCTCTCACCCTTTCTCTTTCCTTTGCTGCTGCACAGCAGAACCAACCTGGGAGAGAAAATAGAAAGACAGTGGAAATTGCTGTCACTTCTGCACTGCCCTCAGGGAACAGGAGAACAGTTATTGCCACGCTGGGTCAGCCAGACAGGCCCTGGATTTCTGTTCTTCTATGTTAATTAGAAAGCAGACTCTTAAGAGCCAATTTTGACTAAGAACTCTGTGTCCAATTTTCTCCTGGCCCTGATTGTGAACGGCCTGATCAATATTAAATCTAATTTACAATGATGGCCCCTGTGAAGCTGGCAAATGTTATGTCAACATACCATAATGACTTCGGCTTCCTGAGCACACTTGTTAGCGCGGCTGCATCTGCCACCACCACTCTTAACCGCTCCCACCTCTAAAGCCACATCTGTGATAACGTCCCCCAAGTTCTCCTGCCTGCTTTCCATCAATAGGGGCCCGGGTCCTGTCAGTCTTTGTTGCCTCATTTCTATCTGATGAACTCCAGAAAAGAAGGAGAACACAATTAATTTTCCTCCCACAACTGATGAACCAAAGAAAAAAATAATTGCTACTCAGCTTTAATAATGGCAAATTTTATGAAATTTCCATAAAGACAATTCTGAAAGGAGCACGGGGATTATTTCTCCACAGGGGGCCCAACTGGTTTGCATTGTTTCATAATGTTTATGTTATTACAACTCCATGTCATCTGCATTTGCATCCCGTTGTCTCCAGGGCAAGTTCTTGTAACTAATTTGTGAGGCACTGAAGAAAGGAGCTGTAATGAGAGCAAGACTCCCATCCTGAAGGTTTCCAGTTTTTCCTCATCTCAGAGGAGGTTGGGGAGAGACTCTGATGGAGAGAGGCACAAAGGTTCCAGAGATGCTTCTGAAAGCCAGGATTCAGATATGACTCATGTCGCCTGCGCTTCTGATGAAAACATTTCTTGGGCTTGCATTGTTTGTGAGAAAAAGTCAAAACTCCGTAGCTCTTACTGCTCAGGCTGCTTCAGACAGCATGCCCCCGCCGTCTGTTCCTGCCAGCAGGCCTCCCTCAGTCACTTATATGTGCCACACTTTCTCCCACCACGGGGATTTGGCATCTGCTGTTCCCTCTGCCTGGAAGCTTGTCTCCTCTCCCCGTTCCCGAGGAAAGGCTTCCTCACCCTCCAAATATCAGGCCTCCATGTATCTTCCCCTCCAGCCTCTCCGACCAGGTCGAGTCTTCCCTTTACTGGTTCTTATCGCCACCCTTTCTTTGTCTCACTTGTAGCTCCGTATTTCTTGGTGCGATTACGTGATTAATGCCTGCATCTTCATTCGGATGTAAACCCTCTGAGGGGAGGGGCCCTGTCTGTCTTAGTCTACCAGTTCACGCCCTTTTAGTAGAGCATGATGCTTCAGTGGGACATCATTTCACCCTGGTGAAAGAATTACTCTCTCTGTAGTAGCTGAGGACTGGTTTGGCCACTGTACCAAATGAGAGTGTAATAGTGAACTTAAAACAGTGGTTTACTCCTCTCTGAGTTTAAGGCGATATGGACGCTCCACAGTGTCAGGGATCCGGCCTCCTTCTATCCCTTTCGTTCATTCGACACAAATTCATGAGCCATCCGCTATATTCCAGGCATCGTTTGAGGCCTTGAGGACACAAAACAGAAGAAATGCTTGTCCTCATCAAGTTGATATTCTAGTGGGAGCAACAAGGCAGTTGAAGATGATGAAAAGTAACATCCAGCATGTTATATAGTGATAACGGCTATGGAGGAAAATAAAACAAGGGTGGGGGTAGGAAGAGTTTGGGGAAGTGGATGCTGTTGAAGTTCTAGACAAGGTCATATCTCACCGAAAAGGGAATATTTGAGTAAAGTACTGGAGAGAGTGAGGGAGCGAGCCATGAGGATATCTGGGGAAAGAGTGTTCAGCAAGTGCAAAGGCCCTGTGGCAGGAGAGGTCTGGCTTATTGGGAATAGTGAAGGGGCCAGTGTCACTACAGTGGAGTGATCAATGGGAAGCCAGTGGGAGCTGAGGTCAGAGAGCCTATGCAAGGCTGGATTACACAAGGCCTCCGAGGCCATTGTAGGGACTTTGGCTATTTGCTCTGTTCTCCTTACTCATAACTGTATCTTGTGGTCCAAGACGGTTGCCCAAGATCCTGGCATTCTAGATAGTGGCAAGAGAAGAAAGGGAACAGTTGGTCAAGATCCTTTCTTCAAAGCACAGGCTGGAAGTTGAACACATCATTTCCTTGCACATCCCTTTAGAATTAGCCCCATACATGGTCACGCCTGGCTGCAAGGAAGGCTGGGAAGTAAGTCTCATTCTTCAAGGCCAAGGATCCAGATAAAGCTCACAGAAAGTGTGGGTGAGAGATTGTCAAAGATGGTAACCGCCTCTGCCACAAACCCCTTCTTTGAGAAAGGGATATATGAAATTAGAAATCTGATTATACCCTTAATAATGAAATCAACTTTCCATTAAAGGAAAATATGATGTAAATATTTTAGCCATGAAAGTACTTTATTTTTAGGAAATGTGCTGAAAATTCCTTCTTGTTCTGTTGTGGAAACTAAACGAAAAGCCTTGTTGGGCTAGCCAATAATTAAGGAGAAGTACCCAGGTAGGATTAAGTATGACTATTTTTCTTCTCTATCACAAGTGACATAAATTTTCTTTTTTATACCTCCGGCTATACAATGCAAAAACATATGAATTCACTTGTTAAGCTGTTTTACTAAAGAATCTGTCTCTATCAACCTAAAAATTTGTATAGACACCAAGTTTTGTGAAGCCCGTCTGACTTAGATAATGATGAAAAGTCAAAAAACAAGACTAATGTAAAAAAGAGTTGTAGTTCATAAATAAATCAACAATGAACTTACTAGGTTCTAATTCTTTGGCCATCTGGAGAAAACCCCCTTTGTTCTCTAAAACTATACAAATCACGGTTTAATTTCTAGTGCTTGAGACAGAAACTCTCCATGGTTTCTACTCTGTAGTGGTTTTTTTAAAAAGTGCTTTTGACATCTCACATCAAACCACAACTTGGAGTCATGCTGTATTCTTTGATAGTTAATGCTGAACAAATGAATGAACTCTGAGAGAGGCTGCCTGGTTTCCTAATCCTTAGAACCTCAGTGTAGGCAAGAAGTTTAAAAATTAAACAGTCAGTTCTTAAGTGTCTACATCTATCCTAGCTCGAACACCTTCAGCTGTAGGGGACTTGTCATCTTATTCAGTGGTGTGTTCCATTGTCACATAGCACAGATGATTAGGACATTTTTATTTTCTTGAGCCACTTTCTGTTTTCCTCCAATACATCCAAGTTTTCCTCAGTATGACCAATACAAGATGAGTTTAATTATTCTCTCCCATGACAATGTTTCTCCTGAGAAAAGGCAGGGAGACCCAGAGGTGGCCCTTCCAAACTCTCCTTTGTGCCATGGTGATCAGGCTGCTCCAGGAGGAGGGCTTCCAGTTTTGGATGGCAGACCCACACTAATAGGTCAGTTCTGAAAATGAAGCAGGGCAAGTTAGTGGCTTAGGATTTTGTCACCTTCTTGCTCTCTGTCTTTGGGTAAGTTACCTAATAATAATAATTGCTTCTGATTATAAATACTTAGTATGATAGAAACTGTGTTTAGATATTTATGCACATTTTCTTATTTAATCGTATAACACTAACAGTAGTTACTGCTATTATCCTTATTTTACAGATGAAACTAAAGTTCAGAGAAATTAAATAGACTACTAGAGGTCCCTGTGACATTACATCTGTGCTTTTAACTCCTACACTGAGCTTCCTTACTCAGCTTACTCATGAAACAATGACTAATGCTGATAACCAAGGTTGTCCAAGGTAAGATGGCCAATATGGGTCCTGAGAGTCCAATAGACCTCTAAGAGCAAAGCAAAGGATGGGGCCATAGTCATCAATGGGAAACAGGAGGAAGCCCAAGCTAAGATTAGTGAGGACCACTGTGGTAAAGATGTAGTAATGATGAGTGACCCAAGAGACCAATAACTGAGGATGCCATGAAGATCTGGTGATAGGCAAAAGACAGAGGTAAGACTTACACTATTAAGAGGGCATACACGCTGAAGAGATAATAATACCCCCTGATATATCAATTCAAAATAAAAGAAGAGAAACATCAAAAATAAATTTAAAAATTTCAATGACATTCTCTTTTTTCTTCTGTGCCTGAAAAACACCTAGCAGAACACCTGACACCTGGTGGATACTCAGCAGAGATGAGGTGCATTTATTTACTTATGGGAACCACAGGCAAAGCAAGAGGTGGTGAGAGAAGGTTGCCAGTGGAAAAAAGACAGATAAGAGCTCAGTTACCATAACTGGGATGTAAGGATGGCCTGTATATGCTGAAATTTTGGGGGATAAGGGGAACTGATTTTCTATAAAAGTGAGGCTACATGTACAGAGTTGAGTGGCTTTATCATTGGAGCACAGAGGGCTTAAAAATCCTGGGAGTCAATCAGACTTTTGAGTGTTGATTCAGATGGCTCTGAAGTTAGCCAAAGGGAGGACCTGATTTCAGTTTCAGTGGTCTTACGATGACGAAGATTATAAGACACTCCTTGATTTAATGGCAGCATTTTAGAAAAAGGATACAACAGTTAACTGACACATTGAATTTTAGGCACTTGAAGAATTCAGAAATGTTAAAATCTAAAACAAAAACATAGTAAGTGCTACAGTAAATATGGTAAATAGGACACTAACTTAGCTACATGGTAAATGATTAAGACTAGAAGAAGCCTGTTTATTGAATTAAGGACAAGCCTGTTTATTGAATATAGTGAAAAGAAGCAGTTGATACCAACTCTCCTCTTGTCATTATTCCACTTTTGTTTTCAGTCAAGGCATTCTTCTTGGGACAGATAGGGCTGATGATAGACAGGATAGAAGATTTCTGCTTGAGCATCAAGATTAGTAGCCCTGGGAATTGAGTTGAGTCTTAAGACATCATCTGAACCAGATGGATGTGCCAAATTCAGAGGTCTTACAGAACAGGGCCCACATGATTCTGGGCTTTATTCAGAAGTGAGATTATCTCCTCAATTCCACTCAGGAAACAGGAGGGATAAATTACTGCAAGCTCATTGCTTTAGGTTGATTATGGTGACAAAATTGACCTAATGCTTGGAGGGTATCTAAGTGTTCAACCCAGTATAGTAAGTCTGAATTTTTCCCAAAATCGTGTGGCTTACTGAGTGGAAATGACTGACATGGAGTCTCCATTTCTGAAGATCCCAGAGGGGAGAGGGAGAGAAAGTGAAATGAGAAGAGGAGAGTGAAATTAGAAAATAAAGCTTTCATGACAGTTAACCACAACTTCCATTTTATCTCAAACCTCAGATAAACATTCCAATCAAATGCAAAGTATGTTAGTGGAAATACCATTCTTTGACATTATCTGTTGCTAGGGTTACTTCAGAGATGGAAAAGTTTCAAGCAGATTATTGGTATGTGGCCCTGAGGACTCTAAACTACAAACAGAAAACTTAACCATTAAGATAATACTGTATTACATTTTCATTTTACATGGTTCAATTTTCTTAATATCAATAGCATAAATTTCAATTATCATAAAATTAGTGTCTGAGTGGGCAGGAAACGTATCTCTTTGCAAGAAAAGGTTGATGCAATAATTGTTAAGATAAAGAGGGGGGCACATTGAGCTCTTCTGTGTAGCTAAAAGTTGCTCCCCTTCAGTGATGTAAATGCTAAGTTGATTTTCTTCTTTTATAATGGGAGAAATTTAAATTAATTAAAGTAGGGAAATGAAACTTAGGCTTCTGTCATGGTTAGACACTAGGTTTGTGTGAAGGGTGCCTGGTAGTGGGGTGGGCTGCTTTTTTACTGTAGAGGAGTCAGAGATTTGCTTGATGAAGTTGAGTGTTTAGTCTATTTTTAGTTTTTTGATGAACATTCTCATCAAAAGGGTCTTTGAGTATCTGTAGTTTATCTCAAAACTAGGACACAATGGAGAGGCTACTCTGAGTTCCTAGTATTACAATTATCACAAAAGAACAAGCAAGATTTTCAATAACAAACCAATAACCTCTGGAACCTTGCAATTTTTAATTAAGGGAAAGAAATAAAGGAGCAAAATGTACCGAGGGAAGAAGAGAGAATGGAAAGAACTGAGAATATGTGCATGAGTAGAAAAGAGTACAGATAAAGAACAGTTATTAGGTTTTTCTACTTTCATGATAGGAGCAAAATCTATAAAAATCACAAAGTTTCTCTTTCTTGTTCTTTTTTGAAAGTGCAATCAGATGTCTGTTTTTGCTGATTAACATCGTAAGCATCTTACATTTCACAAGGTCCCTAAAAGTCTTCCTTAATTCAAGGTAAGATGTGAGAAAACACACAAGCTATTCTCAATAGGGATTCAAAGAACCTGTGCACTCATTCAAAAATACAATGAGCTTAGGCAGAACGCTGTGCTACAATATCAATTATCCTTACCGAATGGCATTTCTGCCCCCTTTTTGTGTGTCTTTTTGGAATAAGAATGAATGTTGCCCTTATTAATCCTATGGAATTACTTTTTTTCTTGCTCCTTAGCAAATCTAGCAAATACAGACAGCTTCGGTGAGTTAACAACAATAACAAAAAAATCTAATTTCCACTTGAGCAGCTCTGAGGTTAGGTCAGCGGAAAAAAAAAAACTGCAGTAGCTTGTGTTGATGAATATTTTATAAGCTTTACTACCTAATAAAAGATGTATTTAAAAATGGGCAGGATGCTGGTTAAGAAAATGTCCTATTATTTAATTATCATATAGATAAAAGTTGAGTTTTGGGTATAATGAAAGAATGAACCAGACAACAGACAAGCTTGATTTTAGGTCTTCAGATTCTTTTTGTTTTGTTCACCATAGATCTTCCATCATGGCTCCAACTGCTGACTTGTCCAATCAATGAGTCAACGGGGTGATTATAGAGCTTGACCCATGTGGAGATTATTTAGTGGCCTCAATGGACAAGAGAAATCTTTAAAAAGCTTCTCATTAGCACACCCAGTCAATGAAATTGCAAACCTCATTATCTGAGTCAGGGCCAGAAAAGTACAGACTAATATAACCCCCAAATGATGTCCTTGCAGTATGTGGAGCTTCTTACCCACAGAGTTCAGAATTGCACTCACCATGCTCTATAATAATAATAATGACAATAATGATACAACAGCAACAACCCTAAAAATAACAGCAACCATTTATTGAGCACTTACTATGTTCCAGCACAGCGCTAAATGTCTTACATGCATTATTCCTTCCAATTCTCACATTAACTCCATGAGATAGGTACTATTCTCATGCTTATTTTATAGTTAGGGAAAATGAGGCTTAAGGATGCTTAGCTAGTACATGACTGAGTTGACTCCAAAGCCAATAGGCTTTGCTGGAATGGAGACTCACAACCTCATCCTACGTCTCTTTTCTAACAGAACCATAGTTTTCTTGATGTGTCTAATGCAAAGGTAACAAATGCTCATAAAAGAAATTATAACACTCATTTTGCCATCAGCTGCCCATTCCTTAGACTTTTACAAGAGTCACACTGGATGTTTCCAGCCAGTGGAATTATGAGAGATGTGGTAGAAAGAATAGCAGATGAAGAGTTATGTGTCCTGAGTTCTAGCACCAGCTCTATCCATAACAAGCTGTGAGACCTCATCAAATCACTTCACCTCTCTCATTCTTAGTGGTTTATTCTTAAAAGTGATGATTATAATATTTGTTTTCTCTCCTTGCTGGGTTGTTCTGAGGAACAAATGTGATAAAGTACCTGAAAGCTCTTGGAAGAGCTATAAGTGTTATATAAATGAAAGGTGGTAATTAAAAACCTCCAGAGAAGGGCAGTCTATCTCAGTCATCAATTATCATGTTTTCTTCCTTGTCAGGAAACCTGTATTTTTCATGCTTCTTTAGGGGATAGATAGCTCCATGCAAAATTTTGTTTGGAAAATGTGTGAAGGAAGGATCATCCTGACAGCTCAAAACCTATTTATGATAAGAAATAACCACATGTGAATTGATAAAACCAAAGACAGATGCATTCTTATGTGAAATTGTGAAAACTCATACTCTATTTATTGGTTTTTACATTTTGTTATAAGAAGATGGAATATTTAACTGTCATAACACACATAGAGCCCGACCAGTTGAATAAAAAATGGTATAAGAATTGACTTATTATCTAGTAAAACAGCAAAAGATTTTGGGGGAAGAAATATGTAAAATATAAACACCAAAAAGCTTGGTTTGTTTCCAAACTTTGGCAACTTGGGTGTGGGGATACACCTGAGAAGTTTGAATCCATTCTTTTCTCACATTATATTTTTGATGGAATTCAGTTATATTCCTGAACAAAAGCCAAAACTGAACTAGGAAGGAGAATTAACTTCCAAGGTGGCAGAATGACATAGTGAAATGTCTCAGGCTTTAGCTCCTGAAAGACCTGGGTAATCCCAACTCTGCTGCTCACAAGGTGCTAATTAACCTCTCTAAACTTCTGTTTCTTCTGTTGTAGCTACTGCGTATAAACCACCCAGTGTCTCGGGCATTATGTTACTAGACAGATCAACAGAATGACCGAATAATGAAGACCTAGCCAATGCAACATCCATGTCTAAGTGCCATGGAGGCTCTAAATTCTCCCTTACTTAACTTTCTTTTAGCAAGATAAATAGGGACATGTAGTAGTTTGAGCTTTATTCCTTCATGTTTTTCTTAATATTTCTTGCCAAAAGTGCTCAAAGAAAACAAATTAGACTTATTGGGTTGTTGAGAAGTTGAGATTGGATAAAGGCAAGATAATACCTGGATAAATCAGGATTTGACAAGGAAGGAAAATCAGAGTTTACCATTTTTAATATATCAAGGGATACTGAGTTACGATCTGAATAACCGGGAAGGTTAGATCTGTCACAGACAGTATGGCACTGAAATTATAGCATGTGCATGTGCTTAATCAGCTACCAGGAATCTACGTGTGCCAGGAAAAGGTTAGGAGTAGAACCTTTGATTCACAGCTATCCAAAATTTATCTAACACTTGACTTAAGAAATAATGTTTATGAGAATCTATGGAAAGTCTAAATTCTACAATTTATTTTCAGATTTAAGCTGGTTAACCAGAGAGCCTTAATTTGGACCTGATGGCCTCTCATAAGATTTGCTTCTAGTGATCTGGGTTTTGCATCTTGCCACAGACCTCTACTGGAGAATATTAAAAGGCATGGCCCATGAAATGCGTAGCTGTATTTGTGGTAGGGATCCAGTCCTTCTCAGAGATCAGCCTGACTTCATTCTCGCAACTCTTGAATCTTTCCTCTGTACTGTGAACACAGAGATTTTTCTGATGATTAGATATAATCATGCTATTCCCTAACACAATAATCTTAATTGATTCTAGATTAACTGCAGAACCAAATCCAAGTTTCTTTTCAAGGCACTCAAAGTCCTTCTTGGAGTGGCCTCATGTTACCTGCCTAGCCTCACCTCTTCCTTCCAGCCTCCTGAACCTCTGCTCCGGCAATAACAAATGTGCCAGCACCGTTCCTTCAGCCTGCAGTGTCCTTCCCACGTTTGTCTTCTGAATTACTCATTCTCGAAGGCTCAGTTCAAATATTAATCCTTTGTAAGATGTTGACTACCTCCCAGCTGACTTTAGTGCTTCTTTGTTTGTTTCAGTCACAATACAAGTAGCTTTTATTGTTTCGTAATTGCTTTTTTTGTTGTTGTTTTATTTCATTTTATCGATCTGTCTCTTCTCTAAAATTGCAAGTCCCTGGAAGGCAGGATTGGCTTCCCCCTCACATCTATAACTCCAGTGCCCACTGCGGTGCCTGGACTATTGTTACTGATCCTTTTCTCTCTGTTGCATGCAAGCTGCCACCTTCTCCTCTTTCTTTTTTCTTCTGGTCTTCATCTTAAAAGTGGCTTGTGAAAAATTTCAGTTAAGTACTAGGAACAGTTGGAAGACCAGCCTTGACACATTCTAAACTATTTTTTGGAAGATGGTGCAGTCCTCTGATGGAAGTACTTGTCCAAAAATTCACCTCCGTTCTGATTTTGTGTGACATTTCCTATCATGTAGAACATGATTAGCTGTCTTTTCAAGTGCTTCTTTAGGCCAAGTCTATTAATGAGATTTAGTTCAGTATAGTGTGAGTCAGAGCCAAGCATGTTTGCTCACAGATGCGCGTTAAAGGAACAGGGTTTGACTGGTAAGTGGCAGCCCAATCTTTAGGGCCGAGGTAATTTTCCAAAGCCGATTTTCTTAGTGTTCAGCAAAGTGGAATGTAATTTTAATTTGCAAGGAGAACTTTGGCTTTCATGAAACATAACTATCAGCTTTTTCTCAAAGCATTTTTTCACAATGATGCCAGGGAGGTCAGAATGGAATAGTTAGAAATGCAAACAAACTTAATAAAAAGGAGGCCCAAAACAAATTAAAAAGTCTGTCCTGAAATTTTATTTTACAAAAGGGGAGCAAAAAGTTCAGCAAGTATTCTTCCTTAATGATGTCCAAATATTCATTTAGCATAAATGTAAGAGCAAAACATCATAGGAATGTATATTTAAAGAGATTACAAAGCCAATTAGAATAAAGTTTTAGCTCACCCAGCAGTCTAAGGCATCAAAGATATTTAACTTCTTGCATGAGATACTTTATATGGAGGATTCAAATTAGCAAAACTTTTTAATTGGTTCACTCCTACAGTGCAACATATAAAATGTTTATGGAGGCAACAATTCTTTAGACACTGGAGCATTAGACCAGAGCATCAACTATTTATAATTCAGCCTATCATTCAGACATGTGGCCACATCAGAATGAGATATGAACACTCACCAAGTGGGTAGATTTTCATTAACTATTCATTTCCTTTTGTAAAGTTTAGGGCCATAGAAATAATTCCTATGTAAAATAATAGATATATGTAAGTGTACTCTTCATGTATCAAATGTGATAGAAAGATGATTGACTTTGTGCAAATAAATGCACAATACAATAAACTCATGGATAACGTGATTCTCCATTCTCTGCCCTCCTTCTCTCCTTCTTCCAATTCTGTTGTAAAATGTCAGGAGTAGAGCTCATAGGGATAGAAGAGAATATATTGCTCTCATTTCTGATTCTTCCCTGGGACATTATTTGTAAGTACAGAGTTGGGAGGAAGAGTTTAGAGATGTTTAGCCATGTATACAAACAGGAGCTAGGGCCATATAACCTGATGGTATACTGAAGTAAGGGCTTTATTGACACTTTGCAGGTGGTAAAAGAACCCAGATATAAGGAGACTTCGTTTTGCTAAAGAGTACCTTGGGGGCATAAGTTGTTGTTGTTGTTTTTTTTTTAAATTATTATTTTTTTTTTAACAGCGAGAGGAAACTAAATAGGACTAGACTATGAAAAGCTAGGCATGATACAAAATCAACGGACTTAGTACTTCTTTTATTTAACAGTTGGGGCTACCTGACAGCAGCTACTGTTAAGTCTCTTTCACCTTGTAGGAATAACAGTTTAGGGGTTGGGACAAAGATGATTAAGCCTGGTGGCATCATTAGCCCAGGAGATCAGAGCTTTGCTGGAGGGATAGGGGCAAGAATGGATCTCAGTGTTAAGGTTAATGGACATCAGAGTCAGTGTCTCCCTTAGGTAATGTCAATATCCACAGCCCACAGACTTTTTATCATGTGCCTTTTTTCTTTTAAGGGATTCTGGTGAGTTTAGATGAGGATCCATTTCTCTGTTGCACCCCCTGCTCTTTAGTTGGGATTTCTCAGAGAATTGCCTGACTGTATCCAGCACACAATGTCATGAAATGTGTATGTCCAGGAAATGTGCTAAGAAGTGATGCAGTGGAGTCTAAGAGAGTCCTGCTGCTCTCTATCCTAGCCCACCTATTGTGGGGGCAAGGTGGAGCATGGGCAAAGTTGTGGCGCATGGGCAAAGCTGTCTAACTTTTCATGGAGGTGCAGTATTTGGAGAATATTTATTGTGCATCATAATTAATAGAAATTATAATCATCACAAAGAAAATAACTAGTGTTTATTGAGCACCTACTGCATGCTTAGTCCTGTGCTGGGAGTTTATATAAAATATCATATTACATTGAATCTTTATAATCCTGAGAGATCAGCATCATAAACCTCGTTCTATAGAAAAGCTAGGTTCAGAGATCTTCGATAATGTGTCTAAGTCACACTGGAAGCAGGGATTCAAACCAAGTCTGTCATCATCCTGTCTCAGAATGCTGTAGCATTTGCTAGCAGTCCCTGGCCATATTCCCTTGGCTCTCTAAGAGGTCACCAGCATAGAAGTTCCTCTACCTACTGGTGTCTTGCTGTATCTCTCTGACCCAGAGTGTTCTCTGGCTACTGAAATGTGTTCAGTTACAATACAGGGCAGACGGGCAGTGCCAAGGAGTTAGTGCCCCAGGAGAGACCTTCACCCACTGAAGTTTAGAAACAGAAAGATTAGTTCTCTGTTTCCTTGCCCTTCTACAAGTCTGAGGTGTTTTCTACATAATCTCTCGGAGAGTCCCCTGTGGCACAGAGTCCCAGTTGACCACACGGCAGTCCTCTCATTAACCCACTTTTTCCTGGTCTTCCTTTCTTCCCTCTCTCACCCTTCCGCATTTGTTCACGGCGTTCCCTGAGATCAACTCCCAAATGCTTCCTTTCCCAAAGACCCAATTGAAGACAACTTTGTACCCATTCTTTCTGTTGGTTAATGACATAATTATGCAGTATTTAGCATAAAAAAATAAGAAAGATGAGAAAGACTCAGGCTTCTACCTGAAGACACTGGGAACTCTGAAACCTAGCAGGCACAGACAGAACAGAGAGCTTTAGAATGGCACATTTTCTCCTTTTCAATATAGTAGTGGCATGGCAAAAAATATTTTCCTAAGTGTTTACACATGACTCTAAGCCAACAGATTTTAGAATTAGGCCTTCAGGTTGACTGATAATGTGGGAGTAGCTTAAGAGTAATAATATAAAGTTTAAACATGACCATGTGGTACATAAATGCTCCCCCAAACCAATGAAATTGAAGTAGAAATGATATGAAGAAAAATGAGCTTGCTATATCCCATTGGCGATATAGTGCTAGATTTGCATTTTTGTTTAATACTCAAGTGCTGTCACATTATAGCTGAGTCATGACTTCAACTTCCTTAAACAAATTGAAATGAGATTGGGTAAACAGACATCTAGAATACCAGGGAAGCATTAACGAGAGTCTGAAAATGGTGCCGATAATCAGCTATGGAGCAATGTCCTTGTGAGCATCCAATTTCCTTTAAATTCTTTGAATTTGTCATATTTATTAAGTAGAGTAAACTTAAGTGGTATTTCGTTAGTTCAGATAAATGGGTATATCTGTAGGGAAGAAAAATTGGGGGAAAAAAGAGCATAGGTATAGAGAAATGACACCAGTGTCCTGTTGATGAAAAAAGAAATCTTCCATGATTCCTAGTTTTCTATCGTTATCAGAGAAGGAATATTGTCTACATTTAGCATTGTATTCTAAAAAGGACATTTCCTTTACTGATGAGATAATAGTTCATTTATACCCAAGATTATAATGCAGTTTAAAATCATTCTTTCCCTTTCGATTTGCTTCCCTGTTCCAATATCATCAGATTCACAGTTAGTTATATAAAAGAGATTTATGGTTTTAAAACATCATCTCATTTTCTTCCTTTCTGCTAATGAGTTGTATAAAATAAGTATGATTTTCCTAATATTCATTTTGAGCGTCAGAAATATACAATTTAGCAAGGAACATCAAAGAAATATACAATTTAGCAATTGCACTATTAATGCTGCAATTTAGTGACAAAACACCTCTCAGTTTTCAAGTGCCTTTTGCTGTATTTCTTCATTTCAAAGGATTTATTGTATTATTTCCTTGGCTGTAATGGTTGGGTCCTAGTGTAATAGGCTTATTTTGATATTTTCTCCACAGTTTAAGTTATTTCAATAACGACTAACTCTACCTTTGTATGATGCTCAGCAAACAGGAAAACAGTGGGTGTCCCATTTTGCCTTTTCCTTCTCAGCACCTTCAAGGGATCATTTCATTACTGACGAATGTGAGTGGCATCTGAATACTGATGTGGAAGAGGATCTTTCCTCCCTCCATTTGAAAAAACCTGTGGCTCCCTGGCTATCTACTCTAATTTAAAAAAATTTTTCAAATGATCCCTATCGCAAAAGTGTGAACTTCTACGATGTAAATTCGGTATTGACATCGATCAGAAACAAGTTGTGAATGAGCCTACCCTCAGGGTTAGGCAATTAAGCAGAATCAAGTACATGGAAGGCTGTGGTTGCTCTCTAACTACTGGTCAGATTGGAATTTTGCTGTAAGTGAAGGATAAACACTGCTTGCTAGAATTCCTACTTCATCATAGTTTTCTAAACATCCCATTCCCGGCCCTGTGAATCTTTTGGAATTTGACTAGTATGTGATAACAACCATAAGCAGAGTACAGTAAACTTGATTCAGCCATTTCTAACTGGAAAACAGATGTAGTGTATCCATGCAGGAGCATGGTTCTGGGCTTACATGAGAGATGGTATGGAGAGATGTTAAACTGAAGCATTTAAGGTGTTTTTTCCTGCTACCTGGCTTTATAAGCTTCATGCATGTCCCCTGGGGAGTTTCAGTGGTAGAAGTGAGCTGTGTACGTCTATCTCAGGAGGGCCAAGTAGAAATTTCTCAGCTGTTGTCGCAGCTGGCAGACTCCTAAGGATCATTTCTATTTTCATGCATCCAAAATTTAGAGAAGTCATAATTCTATAGGCAACAAAATTACATATTTAAGTTCTCTTTAAATAGATTGGACATCTGTGGAATCTCTTTTTTAATGTAAATAAGACCACTTGAAAGAAATTTTTTAACAAAGAGGAAACTTGAATACTGTGATGCATGTCATTTCTCCATACTCAATTTGTTTTCAAAACCAGTTATTGATCATAAATAATAGTATTCTCAGAACAAGTGGTAGTGACTTTGGCCTGGTGGCTCAGAAACATTCTTTAAGAAACCATGCAACTCTGGGCTGTGGAGGGATGCTTTAATCCCATGAATTCACTCTTTGTGGATAACTGGTTATCCTACGTCTACCCTTGACCCCCAGTTTATTCTCAACACAGCAGCCAGAGTGGTCCATCTAATAAGATCAGATCACATCATTCTGCTACTCAAAACCTCCAATAGCAGCCAATTTCATTTGGAGTGCAAGGCAGTAGGCATGGGAGCTATTTTCCAAGTTACTGCAGGGACGATTTGACCAAATGTTTTGTGGGTACATATCACATGACCTCCAGCTTTCCAACCAGAGTTCTTTCTTTCTCTTCTTCCCCAAACCCAACTGTAAGTCAATGACATATATTTAAGTTTTCGATGACAGCACTCAATTTCTTATTATAATAGTTAAAGTAATACTAGTTGCTATAAGAGATAAGTGTAAAATCTTAATGTTTTAAAACAGTACAAGTTTACTCCTTGCTGCCACAACTTTTGTGTCTGTGCCTGGTTGGGCAGCCTCAATCATGGTCAATCAGGAGCCCGGTCTCCTTCGCTCTTGTGGCTTCTCCCTGCTCTAGGTTCTCAGAGCCTCTCCATTTAGAGAAATGCCTAGGAGGAAGAGGAAATAGTTTTGTCGATCAGCTAGTGGGCTCTGTCGTATCTATCTGCCATTCTTTTCCTTAGTAGGTCATGTGGCTTCTTACATTATTTCTCATTTCCCAATTGTTTAGGTCTTGCTCCTAAATAGCCGTCATGGTTGGATGTTGTGATATATTTTTGAGTGGGCAGTAGAAGGGAAAGAGCAGGTCTCTAGAGTCAGACACACTTGGGTTTACATCATAACTGGGGTGCTTACTAGCTGTGTGCCTTTGGGTAAGTTATTTAACCTATCTGACTCTTACCTTTTTCATCTGTCCAAACAGGTATAAAATACCTGCCCTGTGAGATGATTGAATAAGAAATTTATCAGAAATCAGAATAGCAGAGGTTAAGAACACAAATCCTGAAGCCAAACCCTGCTTGGGTTTGAACCATGGCTGTGTCCCTTATTTGCTAGATGATCTTGAATGAGCTTCAGTTTCCTCATCTGTAAAATGGAGATCATAATATTATCTATTCCATAGAGGTTTTTGGAAGAATTAAATGAGTTAATATATGGTAAGGCAATTAGATTAGTGTCCCAAATCAGAGTAGGTAGTATACAAGTGTTATCTCTAATCCAAGAGTATCTGGTGCATTTCATAGGCTCTTGATAGGGGCATTCTCTCCAAGTTATTGCTTGATATGGTTTCATCTTTTCAGCAAATATGAAAGACTGAAAACTCCCAAAGATTCCCTAACAGGGCTCTGAGGGTAGAATTTCAGGCATTTTAGTGGGATGTCAAAGAGCTTTGTGTGGAGAGCCCTGCCAAATGACCACATGCTTTGTTTACTGCAATGTTGGTCCTGAGTCCTGGAGGAAATTGCTCAAGAGAGGACATTTATCTAGGATTCTTTGGAGTGATTTTTAAAAAAATGTGTGATGTGAGGTTAAATAGCACAGGACTCGTTACCAATTTGGGTGCACAGTGAAGAGGGGAGGTTATTCAGGGTATCGGCTCATCCAAGTAGAAGATTACAGTTTGAAAAATTGTCTAAAGAGAAATATAATTAGAATAATGGGACAACATAATGGGAAATCAATGCTATTAATGTAACTACTAATTACTGCATTAGAACATTTATCCAAATCCCTTTTCTTAAAACTAAAAACATGAAATTAAGTCACCACAGTAGACAAATTGTATAGAGGGACTCAGAGGTCTTGGATTAGTCTGGAAAGTCTGCCCACAACAACTTGTCATTGTAGAAAATATCAAGCTGGACTCTTTCAGTTTCAAGGGGAGAATGTGTACAGGAGGACTCGTACTTTCACTCCATTCATATTTGTCATTTTCGGTCTCGTGTTCTGGCCATTAAGATGCCCTACTGCTGTTCGCAATAGACTTTTTGCCTCCTGCCCTTAAAAGTGTTGGCTTGACGAATGTGGGTCTTTTTGATAATGTCGCAAAAGCTAGGATTCTGAGTTTTGTGAGTACCCTCTGGCTTGGACCAATTTGGGATTGTTTGGGTGAAGTGGACAATGCAGCATTCCTAGCAGAGGGAATGGTGGTCTTGCAATCAGTCTAAGGGAATGCGACAACCCAAGTATTCTGGAGACTGGGGTTAAAGATCCAATGTTTTGATTTGAGGTATCCAGGTACAATAAAGTCTTGGTGTCTCCTTGGTGTCTCTTTGAGTTTGGGTTGGAGCGCAGGGATTACCATGTGGGAAATGGGATCAGTCCAGAAGTAAAGTGTAGAGCCAGGGACAGGAGTAGGTGGCTCGGAAACCCCACTCAAATGGTAGGAATGGAGTTTGTTTCCTTTTTAATTTGGCTATATACATACATATTTATATGTATGTATATATAACATATATAACATAAACATGCATATAACATATATACATATGTATATGTGTGTATATATATAACATAAAATTTACCATTTGAACCATTTTAAGTGTATAATTCAATGGCATTAATCACATTCACAATGTTTTGCAGCTATCATCACTATTTCCAAAACTTTTTCATCACTCCAAACAGAAACTCTGTAACTGTTAAGCAATGACTTCCCATTTGCTCCTTCCTGCAGCCCTCGAAAACTTCTAATCCACTTTCCATTTCTATGAGTTTGCCTATTTTGGATATTTTATGTAAGTGAAATTATACAGTATTTACCCTTCTAGGTCCATCAAAGCAATATGTTTTCCCATCCCCTTCCTTTTAGTCTGTGTCTATTAATCTGAAGTGAGTCTCTTATAGGCAACATCTAGGGATCTTGTTTTCCTTTCCATTCATCCACTCTATCTTTTAGTTGGAGCACTTAATTCTTTTCCATTTGAGGTACTTATTGATAGGAATGTAGTTGTTACCATTCTTTATTCCTGTTTTTGATACATGTTTTTTCTTCTTAAAGAAGTTTCTTTAATATTTCCTGTAATATGGGCTTGATAGTGATAAATTCCTTCAGCTTATTTTTGTCTGGAAAGCTCTTTATCTGTCTTTCAACTCTAAATGATAGCTTTGCTGGATAAATTATTCTTGGTTATAGATTCTGGGTCTTCATCCTGTTGAATATTTTTTGCTAAGCCCTTCTGATCTGCATAGTTTCTTTTGAGAAATCAGCTGCCAGTCTTATGGGTGGGTGTTCCCTTATATGTAATTATTTTTTTTTCCCTCTTGCTGCTTTTAATATTCTTTCTTTGTTTTTAACCTTTGGCATTTAATTATGATGTGTCTTGGTGTGGGCCTCTTTGGATCCCTGATTTTTGGAATTCTCTGTGCTTCCTGGGGTTTTATGTCCATTTCCTTCATCGCATTAGGAAAGTTTTCCATCGTTATTTCTTCAAACAGCTTTTCAACATCTTGGTTTTCAGTTATTCTGATCAGATGGATATTTGGACCCTTTATAGTGTCCCATATTCTCCTTAAGTTATTTTTTTATTGTCTTTTCATCTTATCTCTTGCCATTCTGATTGAGTGTCCTTGGCTTTCCCATCCTCTAGGTAGGGCATTTGACCCTTTTCTTTATTCACTCTGTTTATTCCTTTGTTTATTCCATTTAATATACCTCTCATCTCAGATAATGTTTTCTTCATTTCAGACTGGTTCACTTTTAACTTCCATTTCCATTTTTCTGTTTTTTTATTTCTTTGTTGAAATTCTCACTGAATTTATCTACACTTCCTAAAAGTTCATTGAGCATCTTTATAACCTGTGTTTTGAACTCTGCATCTGTTAGATTACTTGACTCCATTATATCTGGATCTCTGTTCTGTTCTCTCATATGATTTCTGTTTCTTTGTCTTCCCATTTTGGCTGCCTTTCCATGTTCGTTTCTATGTACTAAGCAAAGCTCCTAAGTCTCCCAGTCTTATTAGTGTAGATTTGTGAAGTAGGTGACCAGTGACACAGTCCCAAGAGGGGCTCGCTACAGGCCAAATTTAGCTCAAGCCTCTGCCCCTCCAGGGCCACCTGTTAAGATTCAGCAAGCAATCCACAGATGCTGTGTTTATAGTTGCCTCAAAAGGCCACACCAGAAACTGAGGCCAGCTGCCTCCAATGTGAGTCTAGGCACTGCTTAGCAAGGAGCACCTGATCGCAGATAAACCTAAATGTGGCTTCAGTGGGGCTGCAAGTTGGGGGAGGCGGGGTTTCAGGGAATTCTCTGGGCAGAGTGACCTCTATTATCCAGTCTGATGACCTCACGACGGCAGCGCTGTGTCCTTGCACTGGGAAAGGGGAGGGCTCAACAGGGAACAGTGGATACCACCAGCACTTTTGTACAGAGCAAATGTCCCCTCGGCCACAATATCTCCCTGTAAGTCCCTCGTGCCCTCTTTGCGCAGCCAATCGAGCACTGGTGCTCAGAGCGAGCAGGTCTGTTACTGCAAAAATCTGCTCGTGGTTGTGGCTCCTTTAAGAGGAGTCTGCCGCTGCTGCAGCCTCTGTCTGAGCCACTCGAGACCAGGCAACCCTGCGTACTTGCCCTGTTCTACCTTCTGCTGTTGCAGGGTGGTTTCTTGGATTTCTCTCTAGTTGTATGACTTATTCATCAAGATCTCAGGTGGTTTTTCCTTGCTGCTGCTCCTTGTTTCCGTCACACTTTGATTTGGTCTCCAGAGGGATGAACAGAGCCTCTATCATCTATGCCATTTTGGAACTTCTCCTCATCGGGTTCAGTATTTTAATAACATTATGCATGAGATTCTACTGTGCAGCCAGGATTGAGAACTTCTCCTATGGCTTTGGACGTTGTCTTCTCTCTTGCACATGTGTCCTCCTACCCTCCTTTTTTGCTTTCTTTCCAAACTCTTCTGCTTAAAACTGAGTCAGATTCCCAACTGTTTAATCTCTCTGGCTCCTGTTTACCATTCACATTGCCTGCAGATTAATCTATCGAAAGCAAGTTCTGAACAGGGTTCTCCCTTGGCAAAAACTTTCAATAACTCCCCATTGCCCTCCACGAATAAAAAAGACCTTGCACCTATTATAAGACACTCCTTAGGTAGCTCCAAACCACTTTTCCAGCCAGGTGTCCCTTTTGACCGAGTCCTATATCTCAGGAAAACTAAACTAAGTTCAGTCCTCTGAATATACCATGAGTTTTCCTCTCTCTTTGATTTTGCCTGGGTTGACTGTCAATTAATCTTTTCTACATATCTATCAGTCAAGGACCATCCCTATTTTTACTTCTTCTATGAAAGCCTTCGCTAATCTTTGTAAATGATGGAATCTTTTTACCTCTAACATTTTATCTGTTGCTTTCTTATAGAGTTTACTTTTTTTCCCCTTGGATTTCTGGAATTTGCTTTCTTCTCTTACTCTCTGTACTGAATTATAAACTCTTTGGGGGTCAGAGTGTCTTCTTGTTCATCTGTGTCTCCCCTGCTGGACCTCCTACAGTGCCTTGCACATAGTAGGGATCCACAAAGATTGGTTAACTTGTGTTGACTTGAGTAACTTACCTCTATTTATTAATTCTATTTTGATCTCTCTGCCATATATTGACATTTTAATTTCATTGCCTGACATTTAGTAAAACCTTAGGGATTTTATTTAAATAAATGCTTATCTGAAAATGCCAAAGTGTTCTTCATAAACAAATGATATAGCTTCCATGATGTCTTCAGAAGTTCACAATGTTTTTAATTGTTCAATCTTATCCTTGTTTGTTAGCATTTTGGTTTCCTTGTGTCCTGAGACAGTGTGGGATCTGGTAGGAAGTCAGAGGCCACATTGATTTCACTTTCAAAGCCTCATTATGTTCCAAAAAACTTTGCAGTGCAGTGGTAATGAGCTATGGTTCTGGGAAGTCCATCCAGCCCCTACTCCATCTCGCTGTTCAGGTCGGAACTTCATAGTACTTAAGTGGGTTATGGGACTTGGAAGGTAATGACATTTCCTGCAGTTAAATCATGTCCACAGCAGTCACTTGAAATCTTGTAGAAACGATTATAAGGAATCTTTTCTCATTTAGCACAATGAGATATGAAAGTTTTCTAATGGGCTAATTAGTGTAGTTATCATTTTTTTTAAGCCAAAAATGTCAATGGATAGGATTTAATTAGTCTGTCCTAGGATTATCAGATAACTTCTTAGTTTAGTCAGTCTGTCAGCATTTTCAGAATTTGGAAGGATGACAGGAGCTATCACCTATACACTTGCATAAACTTTAAAAAGTTCTGGAAAAATTACTAGAACAGCAGGTAAAGCTTCCAGAAATAAAATCTTCTAAGTTATATGGGTGGAGGAATCGTGACCAAAGGAATAGTTAGTCAGTAGAAAGTGTAAAAAACAAGCCTTGAAATCTCATTGTTTTATTTCTACATTTCAACACTTCGCTAGTTCAGATGTTACGGTCTCTGATTTTGACTTCTTTGGTTTCTAGTAGCGGAACGTTGTTAAGCTACATGGGAAGTTATTGGGAAGATATTGGGTAATGCGCAGAATGGAGGAGGAGACTTTGAATAATAGCTCAACCATGAAAAGGGGACCAGGAAGATTTCTGGGATGTATGTAATAGAATCCAGTGGGCAGTCTCTTTAGAATTCTGCCAGTGGAATGAATATGTTGCAGATAGTTCAATTTTTTGGTTTTCCAGGGAAAGAGAACTGGGTTGGCCTATGCTGGGTCATAGAATGGGTCGAATAATGGTTTTTCAAAATTCACGTTCACTTAGAACCTCAGAATGTGTGAGCTTATTTGGAATAATAGTCTTTGCAGATGTAATTAAGGTAAAGGTACAGATGAGGCCATACTGGTTTAGAGGGGGCCCTTCACTTGATGAGAGTGTCCTTATGTGAGCAGGAAAGGGGAAGACAAAAAGACAAGAAGGAAGTGATGTGACATGGAGGCAGAGATTGGAGTGATATGTCTACAAGCTAAGGGACACCAAAGTGTGCCAGCAACACAGTAAATAGGAAGGGAGACATGGGACAGTTGCTCCCTCAGAGCCACCAGGAAAGACCAATTGTGCTGACAGCTCGATTTTGGGTTTAGGTTCTCCTTAACTTTGAGACAGTAAGTTTTTTTTCTTGTTTTGAGCCACCAAGTCTGTGGTAATTTGTTTTAGACCCTCAGGAAACTAGTAAAGGTCATATGTCCATTCTTTGTCCAGGAGAAATAGGGATCTTAATAGACATCTTCAATGTAATTGTATGCAATGAGCTAGAGGGACTTCCCAGATGAAAATCCAGTTGTTGTCCTTAGAGAAAAGGGCATGGACAGATGGACAGAAACCAGGGAATGTCTGTTACATGTTGTAAACCATGAAGACCTTTCCCTGCATTCCTACTTTCCTTGACAAGGCCTGGGGACAAAGATGGGAAATGCACTGCATTCGGAACCCGCCTCAAGTAAACTGTAAAGCCCACTCTCAGATTTTAAGTTACAACTAGTAATGCTACAAGATTTTGGGGGAAAATTGGTGGTTTTGGTGTGGGTGACAGAAGATACAGAAGGGCAGAATGTAGGGCAAAGGCCTTGTTTCTACGATTAAGATACAATGCGATATGGGTCAGGAAGGAAACTTCTAAAATGAATAAAAATTTACTGCTGTATTAACTGAAAGAAGCTTGGAAATAATGATTTTACCTCATTTCTTGACTGGGACATTGTGACAGAGTGGGTTGAACACAATCAAAAGAATAAATTTTAGCCCGTGTGTAGAGAATCACAGTGGGCTGAATGGAAATTGTTGATTTTTTTGGTGATTCTGTATTCCATTCCCCTTAAGTTACTTGGTATTAGGTGGCCAGAGAGGTATCTTTGAGTTTATTTCCTTTGCAGCTCTAACAACAAACAACAACAACTAAATAATAATAATAATAATAATAACAACAACAATAATATTTATTGATGACTTCTAATAAGCCAAGAACCATGCTAAATGTGTTAAACATGCATCATTATATTTATCCCTCAAGTAACTCAGTGTTGTTGACATTGTTAGTGGCTCTGATTTTTGAGTGTGGAAATAGAGGCTTAGGCAGTTTACATTTCTTGCCTAGGGTCACATAACTGGTCAGTGGTGGTGCCAGGATTCAAATCCTGGAGTTTTGACCCTAGAATCTAAATTCTTGAGGAATTGTTTAGCCATTATCTATACCTTTACTATGAGTATATGTGTCATTTCATTAAAGAATTAATTTCATTTTGGGTGTTGTGGTTATAATCTTTCCTTCAAACCCCAGAAGTCTTGCTCATGTGGCATATTC
>NW_011888897.1:5686158-5693514 GCF_000151845.1 Pteropus vampyrus | reverse complement strand
AGGGCAACTTTCAAATGTCGATGGAATGAATCAGAACTTTCTTTGTGCCATGAAGTGTACTGTCTGCTAAGCAAATCTCTTTTCTATTGGGGAATATGTATAATACAAACTGGTTTAGCTAGACTGAAAATCAATCCTCAAGGCCACTGATGATGCTAAAAAAAAAAAAAAATCAAAAGTAGTTAGCATACAAATGAAAGTGATTCCCTATAACTCTATGTGGGACAAATTTCCTGAACTACACCAATAAATCAAGGCTGTGGAAGCTCAGTTATAAAAGAAGATAGATTGAATAATTTTCCTGTTACAAACAAGCTGTTTTGTACTATGTATATATCAACTAGTTATTCAGGCTTAATTTAGGAACATGCAAGTAAACATGGCCAAATATACTTAAATACACTTATGTTAAAAGTTGCCAAGTAATGCTCTGCATCAACACAACCAAATTAGTTCTGGAATCTTTAAAGTGCCTTTTGTATAACTGTAATTAGAAATTCTTTGCTATTAAAAAAACATAGCCTGTAAGTACTCCCTCCCTCCCCACCAACTTTTTTTTTTTTTTTTTGGTCTATTCTTTGAAGTTAAATTTTTATTGTTTGTTAACAGAAGACTTTTTGAATTCATAGGACCCACCGTTGGAGCATATCCTCTCGGCTGTGTTGAGTGACTTCCCAACCGGGCTTTTAGAGATACAGATGAAACCAGACAGATAAAGCTGCTCCTGGTTTCCCTTATCCCAAGAAGCTGACTGACTGCAGGATCTCTGTCAGGTACTGAGGTCATTTGTATCAGGACGTTGGGGATGTAAATCAATAGAGAGGATGTTTTTTTTTTTTGACTGGCTCTAGGTCTTTCTTCTAATCCACTCAGGGCTGAACCAAAAAACATACAAGTGTCCTGGGAAGGCCAATATGTGATGCTCTGGGCAGGAGAATTTTTGAGCATAGCTTCACACTGGTTCTTTCCAATTATTTTTCAACATTTTCTTAGAGATATAGGAATGTTGGAAGTGGAGGACCACTGGTGGTAGCTCTGAACCCCTCCTCTGCTGTGCCAAGAGATCTAACCAAATATGCCCACACACCCTGCATGGCATGGTGCTCTGGGTAAGAGCTAAGAGCATGGGCTCTAGAATTTAATGGCCTGGCTGCCAATCTTGGTTTTTCATACCCTGGTTTATGACCTTGGGCAAGTTACTTAATTTCTATATGTCACAGTTACCTCAACTATAATATGCATGTAATATTACTATCTAGGTTACAGGATTGTTTTGAAGCTTAAATGGGTTAATTCATATAGAGCCATTAACATGGGTCTTGGCATATAGGGGTCTGGCAAAAATGTTGCCTCTTATGAGCCTAACAAAAATCCTGGAGTTAGTGAGAATTATTGGTTTTGCCTTCCTGGTATAACTCTTCTTCTTGCAAATTTATACCTTGCTTTTCTGGTGGGGAGGCATTCCTTGCTCAAGCTTGTCATGTGGTTTGGGTGGATGACTCCTCCTCTTCCTCACTCCCAAGTCTGGGTTTGACCAGTCAGCCTATGGCCACAGTGACTGGCTCAAGAATGGCCTTGTGACCCAGATGGACCAACAAAATGTTGCCTCTTATGAGCCTAACAAAAATCCTGGAGTTAGTGAGAATTATTGGTTTTGCCTTCCTGGTATAACTCTTCTTCTTGCAAATTTATACCTTGCTTTTCTGGTGGGGAGGCATTCCTTGCTCAAGCTTGTCATGTGGTTTGGGTGGATGACTCCTCCTCTTCCTCACTCCCAAGTCTGGGTTTGACCAGTCAGCCTATGGCCACAGTGACTGGCTCAAGAATGGCCTTGTGACCCAGATGGACCAACAAAATGTTGCCTCTTATGAGCCTAACAAAAATCCTGGAGTTAGTGAGAATTATTGGTTTTGCCTTCCTGGTATAACTCTTCTTCTTGCAAATTTATACCTTGCTTTTCTGGTGGGGAGGCATTCCTTGCTCAAGCTTGTCATGTGGTTTGGGTGGATGACTCCTCCTCTTCCTCACTCCCAAGTCTGGGTTTGACCAGTCAGCCTATGGCCACAGTGACTGGCTCAAGAATGGCCTTGTGACCCAGATGGACCAACAAAATGTTGCCTCTTATGAGCCTAACAAAAATCCTGGAGTTAGTGAGAATTATTGGTTTTGCCTTCCTGGTATAACTCTTCTTCTTGCAAATTTATACCTTGCTTTTCTGGTGGGGAGGCATTCCTTGCTCAAGCTTGTCATGTGGTTTGGGTGGATGACTCCTCCTCTTCCTCACTCCCAAGTCTGGGTTTGACCAGTCAGCCTATGGCCACAGTGACTGGCTCAAGAATGGCCTTGTGACCCAGATGGACCAACAAAATGTTGCCTCTTATGAGCCTAACAAAAATCCTGGAGTTAGTGAGAATTATTGGTTTTGCCTTCCTGGTATAACTCTTCTTCTTGCAAATTTATACCTTGCTTTTCTGGTGGGGAGGCATTCCTTGCTCAAGCTTGTCATGTGGTTTGGGTGGATGACTCCTCCTCTTCCTCACTCCCAAGTCTGGGTTTGACCAGTCAGCCTATGGCCACAGTGACTGGCTCAAGAATGGCCTTGTGACCCAGATGGACCAACAAAATGTTGCCTCTTATGAGCCTAACAAAAATCCTGGAGTTAGTGAGAATTATTGGTTTTGCCTTCCTGGTATAACTCTTCTTCTTGCAAATTTATACCTTGCTTTTCTGGTGGGGAAGCATTCCTTGCTCAAGCTTGTCATGTGGTTTGGGTGGATGACTCTTCCTCTTCCTCATTCCCAAGTCTGGGTTTGACCAGTCAGCCTATGGCCACAGTGACTGGCTCAAGAATGGCCTTGTGACCCAGATGGACCAACAAAGCTTTGCCCTGGGACTTTGGCAGAGTGTTGGAAAGAGAAACCGACGTTGCCGAGATATAGGATATAAGCCTGGAGGTGCTGGGGCCACCATGGGAGCTGAGCCTACCCAAAAGAGGGAAAAACAGAGCAGAGAGATTGAGTGAGAGAGGGATGGAATCTTGGAGACGGTACCGGAATCTGGCATCCTTAAAGCCATCCTTAGCTCTTACGCAGTGGACTTTTACCACTGGACTTTTCAAACACTGGCACCAATCACTCATTACCTTTCTGGGCCTCCATTTGCCCCTCTGTTAAATGGATTCAAGAGTGTCTTCCCTACATATTCTACAAGGTTGTTTAATGTTGAAACACAATTATGCTTTCCATTATGGTTTATAAACTATTAGTTTGGGATAACTGAGAGCTGTTGTCCAGTCATGCTTGGCAGATTTCCTCATGTGCCACATGGGATCCAGTTTGTTATCACCAGGCTTCAGCAGGTAAGTCATAGCAGGATCAAAGTCCACTCCGGGTTGTGGGTTTTACAACACACACACACACACACACACACACACACACACACACACACACACACACACATAATTTGACACAGCATTATAAATTATAAATATATATGTGGGGAGAGTGGGAGATGTATGTTACTTACATGGACAAAATTTCTTGTTTGGGCAATATGAGTTAATCATAGTAACCACTGTTGATGTTTATTGAATATTTACTTTTTTCCAAGCCTAGGGCTAAGTATTTTATGTTCATTATATAATTTAATCCTTACAATGGCATGACAAAGTCTGTACTATTAGCTTACACATTTCTCAGATGAAGAAGTTAAAGCAAGTAATTGCCAGAATCAGGATTCAGTCCCAAAGTCTTTGCTTCTAAGGGTGATGTTATTCTGCTCATTTTGTGCATTGGGAAAAACGCTCAGCCTGAACTCAGGTTTCCATTGTTCAATCTGCCTTTAAGCAGCTGGGTGACCTTGGCAAATCAACTTACCAAATGGGCTTTTATTTCACTATCTGACAAATAAGTGGCTAGATTAGATGACTCCTGAGGTCCCTTGGAGAACTAATGATTTTATGATTCTAGGCATTCAGGCTTGGGGTAAGGAGTTCAAATTTCCTTTAGTGTTCTAAGGTCTAAACCTTTCCTTCGTGGGGGATGTATTTTGTCACGAACATCAGTCACTAAGACTTCTGGCTGCAAATCAAGAATAAAGAAGAAGGGATAGTTTGCAGGTGTGATGAAGGAGAAGAATGTCCTTCTGCCAGATATTTAGAAAATGGCAAAATTTGCATCGAAAGTATATTATTAGTAGTAAAAAATAATGATTAATGCCATTTCATGTTCTTTTCACAAGTTGTGGTAGATAATGAACAATGATAACACTATGCATGATTGCTGATCCTTATGACATTCAAAACAGATTCAAAATTCCTAATCCACATACAGAACTCAGTCAGGGCACTATATTAAATTCAAACTTAGGGCTCATATTTAAAATTCAAATGCCTATCCTTTTTGCATATCTATTTTGACACAGCATTACAAATTACTGGCTGTAATATGAATTAAAGATGGACTTTTGCACAATGGGGGAAACATTAAAGGAAATCTTATTTAAATTTAAATCCCCCTTTTCTCTTTTCAGATATTCCCCCTATGTTTATCCCTCAATACATCTGCTAATTATCAAAAGTATTACTGTTTAAACAGCAATTTGTTCATTCACATTTTATTATTTTCTACTGGTAGCAACTGCCAAGAAGCAATGTTGATATCTTGAATGACAATTAGTTCATTGTGATGTTCTTAAATGAGAGAATTTTAAAAGTATTTTGACCTATCTACATTATAAGGTTTACACTATAGTGTAGGGAGTATAGTGTACAGAGAACTGATATCAAAACAGGATGGAGTGGCAAATGTGTTTCTAAGTACATTACAATAGAACCAGTGAAATGTGCAAAATGACAAATTAAATTTAATGTTCAGGTACATTGCCAATTTGTTTGGGGTGGGGGGGTGGTAAGACGCAGCACCCTTTGCTAACCCCATAAGAATTAATCAGATTTTAATTACTTGTTGTGCAACCTGAGCTGCTTAGCACATTTATGCCGAGTAATCACTGGGGCATCTCAAGCCAAATGGCTGAAAATTTCCATCTTGTAAACCATGGTATGGTTGTCTGTTAATCATTTTTGGACCTTCTAATTTTTCTTTTTTTGCAACCTCATTTCTTCTATGACACTAATAATTTCCTTTGGGTTTTTCTTTTTTAATGGAGGAGAACAATTTGCTATTTTATATAAACGAAGGTGAGGCTGGTCTCTGTGCTCAGGCTCTACAATTGTTTATCCAGTATTGTGAAAATTTATCCCTGCTTTCATCTACCAGGGAAGCTCCCTCAGCTTAGAGGGGCAGTTTGTCATTACAGAGATGGAACCTGACATTTTGGCCTCATTAATATGGTGCTATAACAAACCGAGAAAAACTCAAACCTAATTTAGCAAAACAACCAAACGCATAGAAAAGGGCAAGAAAAGAAAATCAGAGGTGATTTCAATAAACTTTTATTATTGAACTTTAAAATCTTTCTTTAAATTGCCAGAAGCTTCCAGTTTCATGCTGGTACTTAGGAAGTTTCACTCACGAATGCTAGCAAAGTTACTATAATAGGAAGCTCAGCAGGTACAATGAAATCCAGAATTGCATTCATTTATGTGCCTCCTCAATTCCTGGAGGTCCTTGTTTAGCCTTCAATAAAATCAACCCTAGACTAATCAATGAGAAATTGCAGAGAATATGAATCTGCAAAATCGATAATTTGTATAATAATTATACAAGCATATTAGAGAAGCATGGTAGTGCACAGCCAAGCAAATCCCAGGGAACATGCTCTTGATATTTTTAAAACTCAGCCAGATATTTTGAAATTTTACATATTTTGCTTTAGTTTAGGATAATCCTGGAGTTTAAGAAAAAGAATAGTGTAAGGTTTTCTTTTAATTTATGCTTTAAAATATTAATACATATATCTCCTTTAAAAGCCAAGTTATTAGTGAGTAGAAAAGTTAAATAAATTATATAAGAAAAGATTCTAGATGCAAGTTCTTGTCCTATATATGAAATACCAAGTCTATTCTGTTTCTCAGCATGCTTCATGCAGGTAGTCGCAGGAACTGCTCATGGCTGCATTTTAATGATCTGCCCCAAGTCTCTTCCTCTTCCGTTTATCAGCCCAGGTCACTAATCTTGTTTTTCTCTACTCAAAGCTATGGTATCATGAAGAGAGAACTGAATAGAAACCACAAGACTGGAGTTTTAGTTACGACTGTGCTAGAAGCCCTTTAAGGCTCTCTCAGTCCCAGATTCCTCACCCGTAAAATGGGGGCTTCAATAATGCCAAGTACATAAGATGAAATGCTGGTAAAAGTACTCTAAATTATTTACCCTCCCTAGTTCCAGGATAGTGTCCTGACCTGGAATAACTTCATCTCTGAGTAGAGGAGTCACAGTGGAGGCCTGTGATGGCTAATGTTATGTGTCAATTTGACTGGGCAAAGGGACACCCAGATAGCTGGTAAGTCATTATTTCTGGGTGTGTCTGCGAGGATGTTTCTGGAAGAGACTAGTGTTTGATTCGGTAGACTGAGTAAAGATCACTATCAGCCATGTGAGTGGGCATCATCCAATTCATCAAGGGCCCAAAAGGAACAAAAAGGAAAAGGAAGGATAAATTCCCTCTTCTTGAGCTGGAAAGTCCATATAGTCTTGTCCTTAGACAGTGGTGCTCCTGGTTCTTGGGTTTTCAGACTCGCACAGAATTTCACCACTAGCTTTCCTGGTTCTCCAGCTTGTAGTTGGCAGATCAAGGAATTTCTTGGCCTCTACAATCCTGTGAACCAATTTCTATAATAAATCTCCAGTTATGTACATTCGTATATAAAATATTGCTTCTCATTCTCTGGACAACTCTGGCTAACACATGACCTAAGAACTTTATGGAGAGAATCAGTGAAAGAAGAACATGCCGAGAGTGTAGCATTCATTCATTCTACAACTATCTACTGTGTGCCTACCATGTACTGGGCACTATGCTATATAATGGGGATAAAATGGTGAGAAAAATCAAACATAGAGCTTATAGTTTAGTAAGTGAAAACGAGTTTATTTTATAACCATGGACAGAGGTAAAATTGAAACTGTGATAAATACAACAAAAGGGAGGGATATGGTACTATGAAGACATATAATGGCAAGTTAAGAGATGTAATATTACTCGAATGTACTCCATCCTCCCATGAGCTCTTGGTAGGGGCAAATTCAGGTTACTGGGGATGTACGAGGTCCTTTCTTGTACTTTAATTTGAAAATAGATAATATAAAATTGACCATTTATACATTCTGCGCAGGATAATAGTTTTAGACCTCACTGATTTTGTGAGCTCTTATTTTGCCTAAATATGTTCAGAAG
>NW_011888897.1:5676771-5686108 GCF_000151845.1 Pteropus vampyrus | reverse complement strand
CTCCTTTAAAAGCCAAGTTATTAGTGAGTAGAAAAGTTAAATAAATTATATAAGAAAAGATTCTAGATGCAAGTTCTTGTCCTATATATGAAATACCAAGTCTATTCTGTTTCTCAGCATGCTTCATGCAGGTAGTCGCAGGAACTGCTCATGGCTGCATTTTAATGATCTGCCCCAAGTCTCTTCCTCTTCCGTTTATCAGCCCAGGTCACTAATCTTGTTTTTCTCTACTCAAAGCTATGGTATCATGAAGAGAGAACTGAATAGAAACCACAAGACTGGAGTTTTAGTTACGACTGTGCTAGAAGCCCTTTAAGGCTCTCTCAGTCCCAGATTCCTCACCCGTAAAATGGGGGCTTCAATAATGCCAAGTACATAAGATGAAATGTTGGTAAAAGTACTCTAAATTATTTACCCTCCCTAGTTCCAGGATAGTGTCCTGACCTGGAATAACTTCATCTCTGAGTAGAGGAGTCACAGTGGAGGCCTGTGATGGCTAATGTTATGTGTCAATTTGACTGGGCAAAGGGACACCCAGATAGCTGGTAAGTCATTATTTCTGGGTGTGTCTGCGAGGATGTTTCTGGAAGAGACTAGTGTTTGATTCGGTAGACTGAGTAAAGATCACTATCAGCCATGTGAGTGGGCATCATCCAATTCATCAAGGGCCCAAAAGGAACAAAAAGGAAAAGGAAGGATAAATTCCCTCTTCTTGAGCTGGAAAGTCCATATAGTCTTGTCCTTAGACAGTGGTGCTCCTGGTTCTTGGGTTTTCAGACTCGCACAGAATTTCACCACTAGCTTTCCTGGTTCTCCAGCTTGTAGTTGGCAGATCAAGGAATTTCTTGGCCTCTACAATCCTGTGAACCAATTTCTATAATAAATCTCCAGTTATGTACATTCGTATATAAAATATTGCTTCTCATTCTCTGGACAACTCTGGCTAACACATGACCTAAGAACTTTATGGAGAGAATCAGTGAAAGAAGAACATGCCGAGAGTGTAG
The DNA here is from genome assembly GCF_000151845.1 of Pteropus vampyrus. Classification (NCBI taxonomy): domain Eukaryota; kingdom Metazoa; phylum Chordata; class Mammalia; order Chiroptera; family Pteropodidae; genus Pteropus; species Pteropus vampyrus. Next base: position 5,685,101 of record NW_011888897.1, on the reverse strand, counting down.
CATTCATTCATTCTACAACTATCTACTGTGTGCCTACCATGTACTGGGCACTATGCTATATAATGGGGATAAAATGGTGAGAAAAATCAAACATAGAGCTTATAGTTTAGTAAGTGAAAACGAGTTTATTTTATAACCATGGACAGAGGTAAAATTGAAACTGTGATAAATACAACAAAAGGGAGGGATATGGTACTATGAAGACATATAATGGCAAGTTAAGAGATGTAATATTACTCGAATGTACTCCATCCTCCCATGAGCTCTTGGTAGGGGCAAATTCAGGTTACTGGGGATGTACGAGGTCCTTTCTTGTACTTTAATTTGAAAATAGATAATATAAAATTGACCATTTATACATTCTGCGCAGGATAATAGTTTTAGACCTCACTGATTTTGTGAGCTCTTATTTTGCCTAAATATGTTCAGAAGGTTATTTTAGTTTTGATGGCACAGTGATTTTGGGTGTAATGGATTTAAAAAGTCATCAAAACTTAGCTTAACATATAAAAATTTAATGGTAAAATAAATTTTATTGTTATCAAAGTGAAGAGATGTGCTCACAGAGTGTTTTCACACAAGCAGGCAGTGTGTATAGTGGTCAGAACCAGGGTTTCAGGTCAGATGGAGTCTGCTCTGCTTTTGACTATTAAATGAGTTAGATATTTGCCTCAGGGTTTTTGTAAGATTAAAGTTGAATTTTCATAATTCTAGATGCACTAGATTCTGTACATCTCCAATTATACATGAAATTTAAAGACAGTGTGGATGTTTTATTTTGGGGGAGGGAGAATAAGAAATTTTGTGGATACATTTTATTTTCAGGGAAATAGTAAGATTTCTCGAACTGAACTTATAATAGGAAGACAAGAGGGAGTTTGTTCTTTTCCAAACGTGTGACATAAGGGAGATTGCCATTTTCATTGCAGTTACTTTGAAGAAGGTAACACCCCAACTTTCAAATCACTGCATTTCACAGTAATGCATGGTGGTTTTCTTAGTCTGCATGCTGATGCTGGGTTGGATGTCACAGAGACGCCAATACTTTATATTTGTATAATAACTTATGTTTTATAAAGAGGAGCTTTTCTCCTAGATCTTAAACTGCTGAAAAATGGTATCAAAGGAAAGTTTCTAAATATCCTGAAGGTTATTCTGTTATAACTATCCATAGTTTTAAAAAAGACAGTATTAGGTATTAGGATAATAAAGGGAAGTTTTGAGTAAAACTGATTGAATCTTGGGCTAGAAATAGGAAGAGGTCCAAAATTTATTCAACTACAAAACATGAGCTTTTTACATATGTAAGTAGCTGTTTTTAATTCATTTGGGGCATTCTGAGCCATTATTACTTCAAATAAATTTTTCCACTCATTACTTGCTTTTTCTTCTCCACTGGAGATCCAAATTGCATTTATGCTTGATATCGCCCACAGGTAACTGAGTCTCTTTCATTTCCCCTTCCTCCATCTCTGTCCTTTAGATTGGATAAATCCTACTGATTTGTCTTCAAAATCACTAACCTTTTCTTTTTCTGCCAGCTCCAATTTCCTCTTAACCTCATCCAGTAAAATTTTCATTTCAAATATTTTACTTTCCATGTCAATAATTTGGATTTTTTTTAAAAATGTAGTTTACACTTGTCCCTCAAGATTCCTCATCTTCCCACTCATTATAACCATCTTTCCCTTTCAGGCCTTACGTATTTTTATAATAGCTACTTTAAAGTTCTTGTCTGCTAATTTGAGCATCTGGGTCATCTTGGGGTCTAATTCTGTTGAGTGCATTTTATTTTCTCTTGATTATGGGTCACATTTTCCTGCTTAATCACATGCTTAGTAAGTTTTAGCTTTATACCTGGCATTGAGGATGATACATTTTAGGAAATCTGGATTATAATCTCTTCTTTTAGTAGGTATTGAGTTTTGTTTTGGTAGATGCTTAAATTGCTGGCTACTCCTTTTGTCCTACTAGGCTTAGTTTTATTCTTCATTAGATTGAGTCTATTTCAATTTTGTACATAGTCAGAAAGTGTGGCCCGTATTTTAAGGTCTGATGCTTACTCCTGAAAGGGCTTTCTAGGGTACTTCCAAAAGTACTCAGCCAAGTACTGACTGAGTTAGCACTGACTGACATTCTGGCAGGGTTAGTCCTGTATGACCTCTGTTATCTTCACTCGGATATCTCCTTAAAGATGTCCTTTAAAATATTTTTTTAAAAATCATGGTTCAGTCTCAGAGCAGACAATCTCTTCTGGGTCTCATGAAGTCTTATCCTGAACAACCTAGATCTTGGCTGAGAACCTGCAATGAATACTTACCTTACTTCTGACCCAAACTTTATCTGTGCAGCGCCTTCTTTCCAATACCCTGCCCCACCAATTTCAATCATTTTAGCCACCTGGAACTTCAGTCATTATTTCCTCAGCTCAGTGAGCTTGCCAATCTCCATTTGGCCTCACTTGGTGTTTTTCCCTTCTCTCAGAGAAAATTGCTCTGTGCTGTCTGCTGTCCAATGCCTTAAAACAGTTGCCTTATATACTTTGTCCAGTTTTAGAGTTGTCTTTAGCAGCAGACAAATCTGGTACTAGTTATTCTGTAATGACTGGAAGGAAAATCATTTACCCAGGTTCTTTTGATTTAAATTGTACATAAATGGTTTACTCTCTAAGGTTTTAATATGTTGAGACTTTGTCTAATATCACCGCTTGAAACCTATTCAACCAAAACATGAATCTGATTTGAAAAATAAAATTTCAGAACAATGAAAGGTATTGATTTTAAATTGTAAGTTTTGACTACTATAAAATGAGGCTGCTCTAATCTATGAATAAAGAGAAGACAATTAGATATCATTTTCACTCAAAAAAGATTTTCAGTATAATTAGTAGGTTTTAAATTGAATTCTCCAAATTTAAGCTATGACTTCACGCAAGTGGCAACATCTTTGGGAGTCCACATAATGTAAACCTTTATTTCAAAAGTAAACATTGAATAGTGAAAGAGGAGAAAACTCTCTTATCCTTCCGTCCGTCCATCCGTCCGTCCATCCATCCATCCATCCATCCATCCATCCATCCATCCATCCATCCATCATCTATTATCTATCTATCTATCTATCTATCTATCTATCTATCTATCATCTATCTATCTATCTATCTATCTATCTATCTATCTACCTATCTATCATTTACCATCATCATCATCTCCTACTGCCCTCTTTTTGTCTTTCTTTGTAACCCTTATTGAGCCATTACTGTATGTTAAGTACTCATATACCACATCGTAATTAATCTTCACAAAAAAATCCAAGATTGGTAGTAATTTTAGCTGTCAAGAATCAAATCTAGACAGTCAGGCTCCACAATACTGTTGCTATAAGTGCTCCAAGTAATAGTACAGAGGTAGATGCTTTTCAAGAAAGATAGTGAATTCTAAAAAATATTTCACAGCTTTGCACATTAGATTCTTGATGTTTACTCTACCCCTTGTGACAAGTTGTGTTTTGTGGATCCATTAGTAGGGCACTTCCAATACAACTAAATTTATTCTCATATTTTATAAAAGTGACCTAAAATATAGGTGAGAAGAGAAGTTTGCCACATCACAGTTTATTGTTTGCTTGAGGTTATAATATCCCCTCCTCAACAATGTCTTGCCTCCTAGGAGAATTTTTCATGATGTAATATGTTGTAAGAACACACTAGCTCAAGTACAAACATCTGGTCTTAAACATCATGGCTTATTTCTTATTTCCCTTTTCTTATGCTTTCTCATCTTCCCTGGTCTCGCAGTCATATCTTGATTTAACCTTATAATCTATATCACTCACTAACATCTAAGACAAACAAACAAACAAACAAATAACACAACATAACACACATATACCAAAACCATTGTACAATAACTTATTTTTTCCTATCAAATGTGTCAATAAAAATTGGAACATTAATTTAGGGAGTTTTTTTTTTTTTTTTGCCAATTTATGGTTACTGGTGTGTACCATAGCAAGTTTCCCATTGCCCATGTCATATGACTAAATGGTATCCAAGAGTATCCAAGTTCATTTTTAAGAAGATGCTTCCCACATTTTCAGTTTATATGTTTTCAGATTGTTTACTTCCTTTGGTATTTCTAAAACTCAACATCAGGAAGAAAACAATATTAAATGAAACCAGAAAAGAAAGCTGAGGAAATAATAAATGAAGATGAAAACAAGAGTCACAAATAAGAAAAATGTAAAGATAGAAGTTACTCTCATTGCTGTTTTATATCCACAAACAAAGGAGAGTTCCTGGAACAATTTGTTGGTTAATTCAATAAGAAATGTGAAGTTTTTAAAATTATAAGCTGTAAACTGTATGATATATCTTCTCCCTTCAATGAGTTAATGGAACTCTTTATTCAGAAGGAAGTAGGGGTGGAGATCACATTAACTGTAATCCTGTTGGTTTACTCAGGTTTGTCTTGATTGGTTCTCTGGAATTATTAACCTGCTTTCCATTGAGAGTCAAAGATGTGATATAATGCTGAAGCGACTTCAAAAGAATTTTGCCATTAGAGACTCTAAGAAGCAGAGGGTAGGTTTTACTCTTCCAATTAAACCTCTTATAGGGCTAGGACCATGTCTTCTATTGCTTTCCTTATTTCCCCACAGCTCTTAGAACTGATTTCAGTACTCAACTGCTACTTAATAAATATCTATTTATTGACTGACTTTCAGACTTGGAAATGTAGAATATTGTGAGATCAACAAGGGATTAGGCACAATAGGAGCAATAGCTCAGAGAAAGAGTTTCTCTTTGGCTAGTTTGGTGTCTTTTTTTTTAGTAAGTTTTTTTTTTTTGTTTCAGAAGAAACTATTTTAATGTCGATCTAATTTAATATGTACTTTGAAGAGATATTTTATAAGCCTGATAAAAGTATGACTTCAGATAGCAAATCCTGTTAGTCATTTCCTTTTAAATAATTTTCTACTTGTCCTTAGCCTGTGAAGAAGTCTAAATGCATTTGGATGCTAGCCAAATTTATCTTTTCTTAATAGGTGAGATACTTTTTAGATAACCATCTTTGTAAAGATAAGTGAGATTTTTTTTTGCTATTGAAAACTATACTCTGCAAAAAAGTTTTTGTACATTTTCAGTGGATTGAATGTTCATCTGCATATGTATTTTTAATATTATTTTGGGGACCTTTATGTAGTAAGGGCAAGGAGAATTTTTTTCTTTCAAGGAACATTGAATTATAGAAAAATCAATTGAGAATAACATCATTAAAAGCCAAAATGGTATTATAGTCATTAGTTTCACAAGATTAAAAAGCATAAAACTTTACATTATCAGTATACAGAGAGAAGTGAGGTGAATAGAGACTGAAGGCTTGGGGTCCCTCTCAGTGTTTTTGAAAAATTTTCATCCAAGAAGCTTTAATAGCAAAATAAAGTGATCGATAATAGACCCTAGGACCTGCTATCCCAACTTGAATTTTGCATGGTAGACTAAATTATTTTAAAAAAATTTATCACCAGTTAAATAACATAATTTAGTCCTCAAGTTTTCAAATACAATGGATGTTTCAGCATAACAAACCATGTTTACATTATGAATTTGGGTATTCTCCGGCATCATTTCTTGTACCTCTGTAGAATAATTCTCTAGTTTGAAAAACGTGATGCTATAGCCCCTTATATAAATATCATTACAGTGATTAAAAATTTTTTTTTACATTACCTTCTCCATTACATTCTGAGCTCCTTGAGGTCAGGAACTGGATCTCATTTTTTCCCCTCTGTATTATCAGAGGCCGTTTAGTGCATAGCAAACAATAGCATGTGGTATTGTTCACTAAATGGAATTAAATTAGTGCATATTTTATATTCAGGCTTTCAAAAGTCCATTCAGCCTGTGAACATCTTTGAGGAAAATGACTCTGGTGGTAACTGTCAACAATTCCTCTTATTTAGTTTATAAGTTGTCCCATGGTTTAGATGAAAGTAAGGTTAGAACAGTTGCCAGGATGAAGTCAGCTTGACTGAGCATGCATTCTTGGAGTAATTCGCCACGGCAAGATCTAAACCATCTGGAGGGCTGTGGAAGCCATGACGTGATCAAAAGAAGTTAGTCTTTGCATCGGTTTTTATTGAAAAAGACACACAAATCCCCAGACTAAAAAAAATATTCCAAGGGCGTATTAATCAGGGCTACCATAACGAAATTCCACAGACTAACTGGCTTAAACAATAGAAATGTATTTCTTGCAGTTCTGAAGGCTGGAAGTCCAAGGTCAAGGTATTGGCAGGTTTGGTTTTACCTAAGGTATCTTTCCTTGGCTTGCAGATGGCTGCTTTCTCACCGTGTCATCACATGGCCTTTCCTCTGTGTGTGCGCACATTCTTGGTGTCTCTTTCTTTTCTTAGAAGGACACCAGTCCTATTAGATTAGAGCACCACCCTTATGACTTTGTTTAATTTTAATCACCTCTTTAAAGACCCTTTTTCTAAATACGGTCACATTGGGGGTTAGGGCTTCATCATATAAATTTTGAGGGAACACAATTCAGTCCATAACAAAGGCTTACTAAGAGTTACAAATAAGATCTGAATTGAGTTGTTAAAAGTGATCATGCCACTTGAGGTTCCTGCAGAGCCTATTTTTCATCCTACCAAAAAGCCTAGTAGCCATATATATCCATAGCATCTGTGTTTTTGTCAACCGAGTTTAGTTCTCTCTTCTATTTGGTGGCACTGTCAATCATAGTGCCCTGACCTCTACTGGCCAGGGCGTAAGCCTGTGACTTCAGCCAGGCTGGTTAGACAGTCTTCCTGAAATTTCAGTCCTCAGTGCAGTGACCAAAAATGAAATGGCTGCATCCTATTCCTCTTGATAGCAGTGTACTAAACAGACTTTCCATTCTTTGCTTCTGCTTATCACGGATGTTCCTTGGTTCCTGGTCTTTCCAAACACATGGGCTTCGCTTCCATGTTCCTTTCAATAAATTTCCTCCCTCCTCTTGGATAATTTTTGTTGAAGTTGTTCAGTGTTTATTTCTGTTGTTTTAAATAATAATAAAAATAATAATTCTACAAGTTACATGATGTTTGCCATTGTTAACTCTAGTCTTACATATTTAGAGGCATTTGGGTGGAATTTCTGAAATCATAGAAAATGTGCTTTGTTATCAGTGCCTCACCAGTATGGCCTGGGATGAATCATGGTGTCTGATTGCTATTGTTACATAAATGAATAGATATATTTTAAAAAGGTTTTATTTTGGTTATTTTGGAAAATTCTGGTATTGTTATTTTTAATGTCATTTGGTTCTGTCCTAATTCTTAATTTTCATGATTTTTTTTTGTGAAAATGCTAAGAGTAGGAAAGCCATAGAGTTTTTTCTTCTGCCAAAGCAGGACCTGGATCAAAAAGAGTACCACTGTTTTAGGGTGATGGTCACCTCTGTTCCTGTCCTTTGAAAGCTGGTCCTGAAAATATTTAAGGAGGGAAAAAGTGCACTATTTATATACAAATACCAGCAGAGCAAGTAAAGCAGAAAAACCAAGGGGCAGGTGTAAAACCATTCTTCTGCTTAATGAATAGCCAATCCTTCTGGGGACAGTCAAAGCAGTGAGATGTCTTCTTTATTCTGACTTAGAAAAATGCACAGAGGATGTCAAAGCCCCCAAGGGCCTTTGCTTCAACAGCTGTGGATATGGCCACAATCGTTGTCAGTCGGGGCCAAGCACCATGCCAAGAGAGAGGAGATTCTTTGTGCAGCTTTGGAAGCCAAGGACCGCCATAGGTGTTTGTGATGACAGGGGATGCCAGTGTGGGCAGAGCCTCAAAGAGAATGAGAAATTACCAGTAGTTATTACAAACAAAAATTGAGAAATGGAACAGGTTTTGGTGCTAGAAATTTGTAAGCTCTAAACTCTACTTTATTATAGTTTAAAAAATTTTCCCTTTGAAGTTTTATTTTTAAAGTAATAGAGAGATTATGCATAAATTGCTTTATGATTGCTTTTGTTAAGTTCTTGAATGTGAAAAGGTAAGACTGTAGGTCTAGTTTTCTTGTAATGAGTAATATTGCTATCTCTGGTCCCTAAGCAAGGTACAGATTCCTACGGCTTAGAAAAGGCAAGAGGAGACTGTATAGTTCCAAAGTACTAAACCTATATAAAATGGTAACAGAAGACAAAGGTTGAGATGAGTTATTGCATTCTCTTTGACTTTTTGTTCCTTCTACTTAAAATAGTCTTCTCAAAGCTGAATATTAGCGTTATTTCTTCTCTTTTCAAATTTCAAATGATATTTTTGGAGTAAATATTTATTTCCATGG